>NC_142929.1:133799521-133919521 GCF_046866305.1 Octopus bimaculoides
ATATATACATATATATGTAGATATTGCAAAAAGTATAACACAAACAACAGAAAAAATAACATAGTATGTAGTTTGTATAAAAGTTTAACTTACTGCTGGTAAAGCAAAAAATGAAATTGCGAAAACAGAAAAACATGAGGCAACAATTCGTCCCATCCATGTTTGGGGTACTGTGTCTCCATATCCAATTGTGGTCACTGTTATCTGCAATAATGATAATAATAATAATAATAATAATAATAATAATAATAATAATAATAATAATAATAATAATAATAGTGATGATGATGATGATGATGATAGTCATTATAATTGTGTAGTTTAGGCACAAGACCAGAAATTTTAAGGGATAGGGATTTGTTGAAACCATACAACTCTATACTTGACCATTAGATTATCAACTCCTGAAAGGATGAATCATGAAGTAGGCTTTGGCAGGATTTGAACTAAGAACATAGCATGCCAGAAGAAATTTCACAGAATGTTTTGTCTTATACATTAACAATTTTATCAGAAAGAGAAAAATATGTATAAGTATGTTGCTACTGAGATTCTAATATATTAGAATTTTAAAATACCATAAGATATTAAAATGTATGATACCTCAATACTATTCTACAGGGTGCAGGTATGACTGTGTGGTTAAGGAGTTTTCCTAACAACAATGAGGTTTAAGGTTTTGAATCCACTATGCAAGACTTTGAGCAAGTATTTTCTGTCTTAGCTGTGAGTTGACTGAAGCCTTGAAAGTGAAATTTGCTACATGGAGAATGTGTAGAAGACAGTCAGAGTGACTGTTGCTGATCTTGGATGGCAGACTGAACCTGTCCCCCAGATTAACACCACCATCATCTAACCCTTGATTGTACCCTCAGTGTAGTTCTGCCTATTGTAAATATTTGGATCAAACCTTTAGTCTTTGGGTAACTTTCTCTCTTTCTTCCAGACTGTCAGGAGTGGATCTTACAATTTTTGTCATAAATCTGCATATTAATGACACTTTCAAGTGTTTTTATAGAAAAAAAGCCCAAAAAACTGTTTATGAACTTATATCCAATCTCATTAGAAAACAATTAATCATAAATATGGAAGATATTTTTCTAAGAAACATTTATTTTTATAATGTAAATTTTCTTAGATGTCGACAGCTAATTATCAGACAACCAGCTAAAAGAAGAGAAATTCCTATCATGTTGCCAGCATAACATTGCACCTGTGATCAAAACACAATGTCATGCCTGTGACCAAGACATATAAGTGGTGTTTACACTTGAAAACTGCTGATCGTTTTACAATAATTGTTTTTATTCTTACAATAATTGTTTTTATTCTTACAATAATTGTTTCTATTCTTACAATAATTGTTTTTATTCTTACAATAATTGTTTTTATTCTTACAATAATTGTTTTTATTCTTACAATAATTGTTTTCATTCTTGCCAAATCAGATTTGAGCCAGTTGCAGCCTCCCAACTTGCCAGTTCTCAGTCAAACCGTCCAACCCATGCCAGCATGGAAATCGGAGATTAAACAACGACAATGATGATGATGAAAAATTTCTCTTTTAATTGCTTTTCAGTTACTTAGTCAAGGAAGAAAGAGCAGAGCCCATGACCCTTATTATTTTCAGGGTCTTTAAGACCGGTAGAAAGAAGGGAGGTGGTTATCCTTAAACTGGAAGCCTGGTTCAAGTGCCTCTTTCCAACAAAGTGAAATCTACTAAAGGCGTACAAGGACCAGGTTGTGGTATTAAGCTGAGGGACATATCAAGTCTGCTATTGGGTTGGACATGATAGGATTTTGAACTGAAAATGCAAATAACCTGAACAAATACCACAAGACATCTTGTCTGATATTCTAATACTACTCAGTTCACTGTCCTGGATTGGTCCTATATTTATCAACCCCCAAAAAGATGAGCTAACAACCACATAGTTTCAGGTTCTCCCCACTGAGCGAAACCTTGAGAAAGTGTTTTCTACTATAACTCCTGGTCGATCAATGTGGAAGAGGTAGACCCAGGAAGACCTGGGATGAGGTGGGGAAGCATGACCTTTGAACATTGCCTCTCAGAGGCAATAGCAAGTGACTGAAACCTTTGGAGATATACTGTGCTTGAGAAGATCCAGCAAGCCAAGTGAGATCATAGCTGTGGCCAATGCCAGTGTCGCATAACCAGCCTGCTTAAAAGTACTCTTCAATCACTAGGCAATATGCTGTGCTTGAGAAGACCTGTCGAGTCAAGTGAAATCGTTTTTGTGGCTGATGCCGGTGCTGCCTGACTGGCACCCATGCTGGAGGCACATAAAAAGCATCATTCGAGCGTGGTCAATACTAGTGCTGCTTGACTGGCTCCCTACCACCGGCACATAAAAAGCACCCACTACATTCTTGGAGTGGAAGGGCATCCAGCAGTAGAAACCTTGCCAGATCAGATTGGAGCCTGGTGCAGCCTCCTGGCTTACCAGTCCTCAGTCAAACTATCCAGCCCATACCAGTATGGAAAGTGGACATTAAACAACAATGATGATGATGATGATGGGCTTCTTTCAGTTTCCATCTAACAAATCCACTCACACGACTTTGGTCGGCCTGAGGCTATAGTAGAAGACACTTGCCCAAGGTGCCATGCAGTGAGACTGAACTTGGAACCATGTGGTTGGGAAGCAAGCTTCTTACTACATAGCCAATATATAAATCTGTTGAATATCTTCTTTTTCAGTTGATCTTATTTATTTATGGATTATGCAAGAAAATCATTCATAATATTTTGATAAAAGAAGAAATATATCTGTGTTGAATTTTGTAATTTGTAAGCAACTTTATTTAAAGTGTAAGATGGAAACTAGAAATAAACAAAGTGTTATTTGAAGTGAAGTATTATTTTCTTGAAACAAAAGAAATAATGTTGTAAAATTAGCAAGATAAGAGAAACTAAAACACACAACACACACACACTCTCTTTCTCTCTCTGACACACATACACACACACACACTCTCCTTCTCTCTCTCACACACATACACACACACACTCTCTCTTTCTCTCTCTCACACACATGCACACACACACACACAAACACATACACACACACACACACTCTCTCTCTCTCTCTCTCTCTCATACACACTCACACACACACATGCACACTCACACACACACATGCACACATATAGCACAACAGCATTTAGCAAAGAAACAATCATTTTGTGAGCAAAATATGCCTACTTTTGTTGTAGCAGTTTAAAAAAAGTCTAGACTTTACATTACAAAATTTTCAGCATCAAGTATGCAGCAACGGTTATAGTAATTATTGTAGGATGTCACTTGAAGGAAATACAACCAATACAATTCTCAGGATATTAAAATATTCAAGTAGACAAATTATTTGATTTACGTTTATTTCAGTTATCTCATGTTTTCTTAGTTATGACATTATCAACAATCATGTGTTTCTTGTGAGATTTTCAGTAAATTGCTGCAAGCTTCTTCCAACACCTAAAACTGTGATCTGAAGATCATATGAGCAATGGAATTAAATAATTCAGCCAGCTTGAGATATGTTGAAATAAATTTGCATATAAAATTATAAAATAAAATTCAATCATAAATCGTTGGGTCATTTGGGAACTGCTGAAGATTTCTTGTTTAGCTATCATCATCATCATCATCATCGCCATCGTCGCTGTTCTTATTGTTGTCATAGTTGTTGTCATCATCATCATCATCATCATCATCATCATCATCATCATTTTCATTTACTATCCATTTTCTATGCTGGCATGGGTTGGATGGTACAACAGGAAACCAGCAAATCAGAGAATAATGCTGAGCTCCAACGTCTGCTCTGGCAGGTTTCTACGGTTGGATGCACTTCCTAATATGATATTTAAATTTTTTTTGTTGGCACTCCGTCGTTTACGACGACGAGTGTTCCAGTTGATCCGATCAACGGAACAGCCTGCTCGTGAAATTAAAGTGCAAGTGGCTGAGCACTCTACAGACACGTGTACCCTTAACGTAGTTCTTGGGGATATTCAGCGTGACACAGTGTGACAAGGCTGGCCCTTTGAATTACAGGCACAACAGAAACAGGAAGTAAGAGTGGGAGAAAGTTGTGGTGAAAGAGTACAGCAGGATTCGCCACCATCTCCTGCCGGAGCCTCGTGGAGCTTTAGGTGTTTTCGCTCAATAAACACTCACAACGCCCGGTCTGGGAATCGAAACTGCGATCCTATGACCGCGAGTCCACTGCCCTAACCACTGGGCCATTGCACCTCTACGACATTTAAATACACCAAAGCTTAAACAATTATCAACACTTTACCAAGTTCAGTTAGAATACTTCCCACATATCTGGTACAGTGCTGCAACAATATGTACAGACAGCTTGGATTGTATTCTTCCACCCCCTAAAAAAGGCCTCTTGACTCATTAGCCTGAAGCTGTTTGTTATTTCACTCCAGCCTTTGAGCCATAGACATAGTGTCTCCTTTCTCTGTTGCTTTTGTGCTGCTACAAAAGGAATAAGGGGTAGTGAATGTGGATAGATTCAGTGCCAACTCTCATGCACTTATGTCACGATAGGAGAAAAGTAGAGAGTTAAGGGTGGTGGCAGGGAGGATTGAATATGGGTAGATTCAATCCCAATCCTCATGACAGGTAATATGGTGCAGTGTTTATGAGAAGCTGAGTGATAGATAAGATGGTAAAGAAGATGTGGGGCAGTAGTTGTGAAGTTAACAGAAACACAATTGTGAGACGCTGACGCAGATATATTATATCTGATGCATGATTTCTTTTTTGCCAGTACATAACCACAAAACTATTTAGATGCAAAAGTGAAATTAATTCTGTAGAAATATCTGAAACATGAAGGTAATTCTGTAGATATCTCCCTTGCTTTAAGTTTTATACAAAATGCACAAGTTTGTTTACGATATGTCAATCCATACTTACCACACCCCACCAAAGTGCATCTGCATAACTGCTAAAAGCTGACTCTCCCTCTTTGTTGCTGTTATCTTTCTCAGCAAGGTAAACAAAATAGGATGAAAATATTAGCCCCAAGAAACCAATGTACAGTGTAGTTATTAGTTCCTGCAAATGGAATAAAACGAAATATATTAGCAAAAATATCAATGTTTGACAGACAGTGCTTAGCACAAGTTTTATAGTGCGAAGTAGATGAGAGATACTCACTCACCAGGAAAGTAAGTAGAACTAACAGTGGTTGTGTTCCAAAACTATCTGATGCCTATTTTCGATAAATTGTAGAATAAAGTATCTTGCTCATAAATACATTAAAAGTTTTGCAGCATACTTGAGCTTACAACTTAGAAGTCAGTCATTCAATACCTCATTTAATTGGCTATTGAACCTCTGCAGTAAATATATAATAACCAAGTCAGTGAATGTATTTTGAAAACTGGTACTTACTCTATTAGTATCTTTTGCTTAACCTCTAAGTTATGGGTACAAATACAAAACGACCAGTTGTCAAGTGGTGATAGTGCGGGGAACAAATAGATAAAAAGACACACATTTATATATGCACACATACATACATACATACATACATGCATATATACATACACATGGAAGACATTACGCATGTGATTAGTAGCTGTCCTAAAATGTTGTCATGGTACTACCTCCCTATGTGGCACGATGTAGTTGCTAAAACAATTTACAATGCCATCTGCAAAAAAGACTCCTGAAATAAAATCCCTCTGTTATGGAATACATTCATAAACACCAACTCAAGGAATACTGGTGGATATTTCCATCAAAACTTCTGTCAAATTTAAGCATAACAGGCTGGATATTGTTGTTTGGAACAGAAGGGCAAATGTATGCACCATCATAGAGGTTAGTTGCCCTGCAGATATAAACATCTCTTAGAAAATCAAAGTAAAAGAGGATATCTATGGACAACTATTCTGAAACCTCCAGCTTCTATATCCAGACTATGAATTCATATTCATACCAATAACAATTGGAGCACTAGGTTTTGTTAGTAAATGCTTAAAGGAGAATCTGGATAAACTGGGATTTTCAGAAAGAGAAATTGACTGGCTGATTCGCACATTACAAGTCCAATCTGTGAGTAGAATAGTACCACGTTCCTACACATCTTTAATGTATATATGTATACATATAGTTATAGGACAGGTACATTCTTCAACAATTTATAGATTTGTATATAAAACTTTCTACGTTAAAGGGTTAAAGCTTGTGGAGGCCAATTATCAGAAAACTGAGTTGTGATCATTTGTTTCACTAACAACATATTTTTTCTGTTAATTCAAAACTGAATGGTCTCTTATAAATGAATAGGATCTCTCTATGCAGCTGTTCAATCTGACATTTATTAAATAATCCTTTAACAGTACAGATGGTGGTTTATCTATTGAGAGTAGGCTTATCTGTCAAACAAATATCACAATGATAACAACAAAAATTATTTGAATGAATGATGATGATGATGACAACAATGAAGATGCTGTAACCATTGCCAATGTTTGTTTCAATGACAAGAATAAAGATGAAGATTATTTCTTCTAAAGTACAAGATCACTTATTGTAAGGGAAGAATATAAGAGAACAATTGGTTGAATTGATTTCTTAATATCAGTATTAATACTCCTGCTTTTCTGTCTTTCTCTCACTACTGCAATGAAATATTGTGTTATGAAGCTAGGCTGTTCATTCTGTCAGTGATAATGATACTGCGTATTTTGCTCTTTGTCAAATCACTTACTTTCTTAAGTGCATGTTAGTGACATTGAATTTATCATAAGTGGAGTAAACGTATATCGTAGCCTGGGAGTAATATTTGAATGTCTGAATATTTTTTCTTTCACAACTTCTGCATTGCAAATATTCAAAGTCAATTCTATTCATGTAAGTTTTTCAGCAATACAGAACTACCATAATCTTTTTACATAGTCTGTGCCTAGCTTTAATAGCTGCTTCTCAAATTAATGAAGGTTTTTGAGATTATCAGCAGTGTGTTTAATTTTATAGTATTTTCAAAGATCCTCAAACATGATATCTCTCTATGAAAAGTATCTCTTATCCTACTCTAATTTTATATAATTTAAAAATTTTAACCTATCTCTTTTGAATTTCTCTCTGGAAACCTCCCATCTTTTCACCCCCTTTCACTATTCTTACTTTCTGTTCCTTCTATACATATATTCTTATGAATGATCATCACTTCTGTAAAGAAATTCTGTTCATTGTCACATCTCCAACTTTATAAAATGTGTGTTGGCTTTCATGTAAACTTGCTTCTTTTAAATAGTCTCTGTTTTACCACAAATTTTTTTCTAACAAATTTACTTTCTTAATTTCTACACAAATTCTGTTCTGATATCCCTCTTCCCAATTTATATACATCTATTTATGATTCACCATTTCCTCCTCTCTCTCTCTCTTTCTGCTGATTTTACTCATTTACCTATCTTTCTGATAACTCTACTAATGAGTAATTTACTCTTAGGTAAAGAACTACTTTAGGAGAAACATGTTTTAAAGGTAAGTTACTAAGAAATAAAACCCTGAGCTAGAGCAGATGACACCATGTACCCTGTAAGATATAAATATATATTTTTTTGTGTTGCTGTCATGATAAAATGCACAAACCCTATTTTTAAAGGGTGAGAAGTAAGTCTAACTTGTTCCCTGATTTATTCCACCTTCTGCATAGGGTATCTTTACAGTGTCACCAGCTTTCAGACTTGACCTTTATTTGAGGATAATACAGTCTCTACTTTGGACTATAACTTCACTTGGCTGGTGCCACTTATAAAATAGGTTCCCTATAAGTTGCATACTGCCAGGTATATTAGGGGCTGGAACACATGTATAATTCCTTATTAAGATAAGCCTTATCTTATATCTTGTTTCAATCATTAGACTGTGGCCATGCTGGGGCAGCACCTTGAAGAATTTTTAGTCAAATGTATTGACCTCAGTATTGATTTTTTTTTTAAAACTTGGTACTTATTCTACCAGTCTCTTTTGCCAAACTGCTAAGTTATACAGATGTAAATACAGCACCGGTTGTCAAGTGGTGGTGGTGGTGGTGGTGGACAAAGACAGACACAAAGACATGCACATAGATATGTATATATACATATATATATACAACAGGCTTCTTTCAGTTTCCATCTACCAAATCCACTCACAGGGTTTTGGTCAGTCTGGGGCCATAGTAGAAGACACTTGCCCAATCTGTCATATAGTGAGACTGAACATTGAACTATGTGGTTGGGAAGTAAGCTTTTTACTACACAGCCACAAAGGGCTTGACCCAAGGCTTTCGTAGACAGTCATAGATTAGTGAAATTGATAATGATTAGTATTCTGCTTGAACTGTTGCAAGACAATAATTGTTGAGAAAACATGTGCAGGGAAAGAATCCCAGAACATTGATGTTTTGGTGTAGAGGGATTAGGTGTAGTCATTAACGCAAGGTTTAAGGATGGGGTAGATTAACACAATATAGGCGATGGGAAGAAGAGAGCTGAGTCAGGTGTGGAAGTGGTATGAAGTCAGTCAGATTTAAGGAACAGAGGCTACTGAGGTAACAGTAGAAAAGACAAAGTGAAGAAACTACACATCTCTAGTACAGAAGTTGGAGTTTTTTTACCCTTCATCAGTAAGTGCCAGATTTTGTGAGGCTCACAGTGATCTACATAGTAATTAGCAGCAACCTTATTTCCTCTTCAATGCTTTACCAAACATTTTTTTACAACCATGTCAAAGTCTGTACAATGGAACAAAAATAATCAGTTGGGCAATTCCCTGTCCACTATACTAATATCAAAGAATTTTGGTTCAAATCTGCACCCTACCAATCATATCCTTTAAAGATAACACATGTTATTTTGGACTACACTTTCTCTTGGTTCCATAGAAGTTGCATTCAAGGGTCACCCTGGGCAACACAATCTAGCAACGTTAACTGACTTCACATCAATCACATAAAAACTTGGCTTCAGATAGACTAAAGTTCACATCTTCAAAATAAGACTCATTTTCCTTTTCATCAATAATTACAAATAAGGTTCAAAACAAGCAAGCAAAAAACCCACCAAAATCTGGAATTCTATTGATTACAATGATAACAGTTACAGTTGATATGATCAATGAAACAGCCTACTTGTGATATTAACATGCAAGTGGCCGAGCACTCCACAGACATGTGTAGCCTTAATGTAATTCTCAGGGAGATTCAGCATGACACAGAATGTGACAAGGCTGGCTCTTTGAATTACAGGTACAACTCATTTTTGCCAGCTAAGTGAACTGCAGCAACATGAAATAAAGTGTCTTACTCAAGGATGCAATGCATCACCAGAAATCAAATGCATGACCTTACAATAGGGAGTTGAGTACCAGAATCACAAAACCATGTACCCTCACAAGTAAGCAATCACTATACTCAACAACATAAACATTTACAGCAACTCAATCAACTTTCTATTCACTCTGTCAGCTGAATGCTTTCATTCATAACATCACACAATATTAGATAACATGTCATCTTACCTGTCTGTGGATGTAAACAACAGAGCCAAGTAATCTCCAGGTACCTCCCTGTCGGTCCACATGTAGCATTCGTAGAATCTGGAGAAATCGAATTCCTCTGCAATTCAAAAATAAAAAAAATTAATCAAGTTATATCGATATAGTTGATATAAATCATGTTAAGTTAGAATAGTCAAAAGAAGAATGTATAGTCAACCCAGTCAAATACTACAGGGTGTCTGGGTACATGGGAATTAACACATACTTTAAGAAATTATTATTTCTTATATTTAATTGTTTATGTTATGATTTTATTTACTCCATGTACCCAGACCTTGTGGACACCCTATAGTATATAAACAGGAGCTTATTTTGCTTTTATTCAGTAAGAAATTGAAGATAGAATAAAACTTGCTGCTTCCATTTCCAAAAACATAAGCATCTTCTGTGTAATGCACCTGTAAAACTATAGTTATGTATATTATGATTACAACTTACTTTTGAGTAATGCCATTGTTTGATTGTTCTCTTAAACATGAGCAGCATGGATGTGGCTTTTCAGTCCTGTAAGGGACTTGCGCTCTTTTGCACAGATGCAATAACAATAGACATCTCTGGCAGAAGGTGTTCAGAGAACTTACCACCCATGCTGACCCAGGTTTTCATTTCATCGTGGAAATTTTCATTGAATGCTTTGCCTTTCTTGACCACAGCCAAAAATAATATGCAACACATACATACACATACATACAAACATACACACACATAAAAAAATGCATTAAATACAAATACACACACAAATGCATAAAATACATACACACACACACACATACACAAATGCATAAAATACATACACATATTGTATGTGCATTGCTAATAGTAAAGTCCACCTGTGAGATACATAGCAGCTTTTACCCAAGCTATATACATAAACAATAAACTCTCTCCTATCTGGAAGTTTACTAAATAACTAAATTTTCCAGATATTTGAGCATCACTCTTTAAATTATCAGAGCACCTTACAAAACCCATTAAAACCCTCTCTATGCATTGATATTATCATTAGTATTTTGAATATTGTAGAAATGAGAAAAATATGAAGAAACGATATAATTTAAGTAAAAAACAGGTTTTGTTAATCTAATAAAATATAGGTATTGTCAATGCTGTAAGATAAGATTAAATATTGTACTTTGAGAAGCAAGAATCCATTTTAGATAAAGTAGAAACTTACTTTGTTGTAATGATATTTAATTAATTAACATAAATTAGCACAAATTTTTCTTACTCTAATTAACCCAATATCTGCTCTCTTCTTTGGTCACGTCTCAGAATGAGAAGATTGGATATGGCTGTGTGGATGGTGGCAATAGGCACAACTGTCTGGATATTGAACCTGTTTTGGTGACAGTACTTTTTGGTATTGGAGGCAAACATATAAACACACATGCATGCATGTGTAGGAATATACACACATAGATATCACAGACAGAGAAAATGAGAGAGAGAGAGAGAGAGAAACAGAGGGGAGAGAGGGAGGAGAGAGAGATGTTGAAATATCTGATGTCAAGTAATTCAATGTCAATTCAGCGATGCCAAATAAGCAGAGTCAAGACTGCTGTTCCAAGACATCTCATATGCCTTATGTCATGCTTTGTCTTCACCGATGCACATATCCCCCTACTTTGTGCAATAGACTGGTTTAAAACCCCACAAAATCAGCCTCATATGCCTCTGCCATAAAAGTTACCATTGCCCACAATTTTCTCCAAACACATTGACAAGTCTCAGATTTTACACTATGCCATGCGAAGATTACACTAGACTCAATGTAATTGAGTAGGGTGCTATTTCTTTTGATGGAAGGAAAAACAGATGAGTAGGCTGTCAAATGGCTGGACAGTTGGGTAGATGGTCAGACAAAGAGATGGATAGGTGGGGGGAAGGATGGTCAGATGGATGGATAGATGGACAATAGACAGACAAACAGATTGAAAGATGGATAGATAGGTGGATAGGATGGATAGATGAATGGAAAGATAGATGATAAAAAGTTAGATAAATGGATGGATAGACAAACAGACTAGACCTAATGAAAAAGAGTTAAAACATGTTACTTGTAAATTTGGAACATTAGAGTGTAGCACGTTTTTACATTTTTCAAATCAACCAGATTATCTGTTCTAAAAGCAGTAATATATCCTTCACACTATCTAACTATTTATTTTTTACTTTTTCTTGGAATAGCAAAACCTATTTTTCAAAGTTGCATAAAGAATTTTATAAAAAATCTAAATTCTGAAAATATTAAATTTTCTTCTTTTATCCTTAAGGGCCAGTATCTCATGTGAGACAAAAGAAATAAAGATTGTGTGCATAGACAGTGGATGATAGTTTTGTTATTTTGGGAGATTGTTATTTAAAATGAAATGTTGGAAAGGTATTTAAAATGTCAAGAAGTATTCTATCAGATTTCTTCTCAGTGAAAATATACAGGAAATTTTTTAATTGTTTAACTCAAAAGTTCTACCAAAAAAACTTAAAATACAAGTTGGATGGATGGATTAATTCATGTCTTTTGCATTCTCTTAAATAAGATATACCTTTAAAAGAAAATTAGTTTCATGTTAATGCGAATATTAAAACTCAAACTGCTATATTTTGGAAAGTAGACTTGACATATTCTGAAATCCACAAAGAACTGAAGAAGAAAACAATTCCTATTTCTCATTCTACCATAAAGAGACCAGTTGTACACTTGTAGTTAGGAAGTAAGGGTACAGCAAGCCTAGGACTACTTCAAGTGCAAATAATGGAAGACTGAGATTCTTGGTTATTTAGCAAAGAAAGAAAATCTTACAGGAACTGTCAAGATGAGTTAGAACTTATGAAACCAAGATTGTTTCTAGAAGAACCATTACAAGAAAGTTGAAAGATGCTGGGGTTTTTTTGGCTTCTCTATACATTTTTGCCTGCATGCACGTATATGTGTGCATCTTTGTCTTGGCAACCGGTGTTGGTGTGTTAGCATCCCCATAACTTAGTAGTTTGGCAAAAGTGACAAATAGAATGAGTACCAGACTTTAAAAGAATTAATTATTGGGGTCAATTCGTTTAGCTAGAAATTTTTTCAGGCAATGCCCCAGCATGGCCACAGTCTGAAACAAGTAAGAAGGAAAAGGTATACATATATATATATATATATATATATACGCACACACGTTGTTCCATAGCAGATGGTCAATGAAAGTATGATAAACAATTTTCCTATAATATTTGATGGGCTAAGAAGTTTGAATTTTAAATTAAGGAATAAGGAAACAAAAAAAAAAAAAATGCATAGAATACACATATTTTATCTCTTTTTGTTTTTTTACTTAATATGGATATTTATACAGACATGCATGCATGTATATATGGAGAGTACTACAGCTCAGCAAACATTAGCATACCAAGTGCAAATTAAGCAAGTTCCCAATTTTGGCAATTACCTGACTCAGCAAGTCCAGCACAAAAACAAAGTAATTGGTAGACTCTCTCTCTCTCTCTCTCCTCACTTGCTCTTGCTATGACCCAGAATATGTATTAACATCCAGTTGTACAATCACTCCCTACCATCTCTTGTACAATAAGAATGCAATGTAAGCAGATGTCAACCATTTGATAATTGTTTCTATTTCATTTTCTCAAACTTCTCCTATTACTTTTGCTTCACTTTGATAATGAGTATAACTAGGCCTGTGGCTCATTCAAACTGTGAAATAGTTAATATTAGTAACAAAGTGTCTAACCTCTCGTCATCTAAAGAAATTTTCAAGAAAACAGCCTCCTACTATAACAATGCCCTAGCTAATAGTGGTTTCAAAGATAAATTAATATATAATCCCTCTAATACTAACCAGAATAATAATAATAGATCTAGAGGCATCAAAGATAAAGTAATACATAGCCCCTCTAATATTATATAATCCTAATTAAGTGAAAAGTAGGAGAATTTCCAATGCAGCATTCAACATGAGCTTGTAGCTATTTACTCTCTTGAATTAGAACCCTGAGGAAGATTGAAATTCTGCTGGTGTAGAAAATCGAAGTACAACACCAGTAAATTCAATGTGTGAGTCTAGCAAAGAATAATATATAATCCAAATAAGGAGACTTAGAAAGCGAATGTTAAATGGTGATGATGACAATGATAATATATATATATATGTTGAAAACTATAATATATATATATATTGTGTTGTCCATACAAAATATTTTTAGCTCTCAGCTTCCAACTTCTTGTCATTGTTACAATAAACAATTTTGGAATAGCTCTTTGATAATGTCTTGAAGACACAATAAATATTAGATACCTGTGGCTTTGGAAGCCTTATTTGTTCTGAAGTAGGAGAAAATAGTATCAGTCTGTAAGGAAATCTGATTATCAAATTTGGCAACCAGCTATATTGTCATGATTTTAATACTACATATTGTATGTGTGTGTGTGTGTGTGTGTGTGTGTGCATGTGTGTCTGTGAATGTGTGAGTAATTGTGCGTGAGTGTGTGTGAGTATGTGTGTGTGTAAGTGTGTGCTTGTGAGTGAGTGTGCATGTGAATGTGTGTGTGTCTTTTATCTTTTATTTGTTTCAGCTATTTGACTGTGGCCATGTTGGAGCACTGCTTTGAAGAATATTTTGTCAAATGAATTGACCCCAGTACCTACTTTTTTGTAAAGCTTGGTACTTATTCTATCGATCTTTTGTCAAACCACTAAGTTACAGGGACATAAACACAGCAACAGTTGTCAAGTAATAGCGGGACAACCGATAGACACACACACACACACATACACGCAAAGGGCTTCTTTCAGTTTCCATCGACCAAATCCACTCTAGGCTATTGTAGAAGACACCTGCCCAAGATGTCATGCAGTGGGACTGAACTATGGGGTTCGGAAGCATAAGGAAGGGCATCCAACCATAGATACCTTGTCAAAATTGACAGCGGAGTTTGATACAGCCATGCAGCTTGTAGGATGCTATCAAACCATACAACCAATGCCATCATGGAAAATGGATGTTAACTGATGATGATGTTGGCGATGATGATGATGATGATAATGATGATGCTTTTCTTTTCTGCTCTAGGCACAAGGCCCAAAATTTTTGGGGAGAGGGTCCGGTTGATTAGATCAACCTCAGTATGTAATGGGTACTTAATTTATCTACCCCAAAAGGATGAAAGGAAAAGTCAACCTCAGCGGAATTTAAACTCAGAACGTAAAGACAGATGAAATACTGCTAAGTATTTTGTCTGGCGTTCTAACATTTCTGCCAGCTCACCGCTTTAATGACATTGATGATGATGATGACAGATAATGTAAAAAGCTTAAACAATTGTTGGATGATCCAAAGTGGAAAGAGACTGTTTTATGGTGCAAACTTTCAGTTTTAAAAAGTTGGTGCGATGGTCAAAAATACCAATGTATGAGGACACTGATTAATGTAGGAGAGTTCCAGTTAATGAATATTTTGTGTTTTTACCAGTTGAATCAATCTGAGGGGAATAAGGGAGCAAAGAGGAGCTGTATACATTGAAGACAACAAGAACTATTTCTTTTGAGAAAGGTAAGTGAAATAAATGTTCTTGTGAGCTACTGGGGTTTGACGGAGCCATTTTCTATTGATCATCAATTTTTCTTTAGTTATTTGATGGGCCCCTGATGATCTCTCATTATGGCCACATATCTATAAAAGGAGCTAAAAGTGCACCTGGATGCGTCCAAAAAGCTTTACTGTCACTTCATGCTCAGAAACAATTTCAGCTCTAAACCCTATACAAAGCACAAGTCCATCTCCCTTCAGTGAACTGTTCACACATCTGTATTAGAGCAGCTGTTATAAACATACGCACACACATACGCACGCACACACGCACACACACACACACACACACACACACACACACACACACACACCTGTATGCACACACATAGGCAAGGTAGTGTCCCTAAAAGCTACCCAACTGATTGGCAAGGATTCGCTTGTCTATACATAACAATGGATAGCACATCAACCCATTGTACCCTTCCTTCTGTCTGTTCTGCAATAGACCTTGCTCTTCTGAACTAACAAGCTGGATGCACTTATGACATTCACTTGTCTCTCCTCGTTTGTGGTGTCTTACCACTAAACCCTTCATCTAAAACTTTATCCTCAAAAATGCAACTCACAGGAAGTCTTCTGCTCCCCACTGCTTCTCACATAGACGTCAGCCGGCAGAAATCCAACCTGATTTTCCCATTGTTTCAATCTCTATTTACGTAAATAAACAGTGGAAAAATTTTAAGGGAGATAATGCAAAAATTAGCTGTTGCTTATTTTTTTTTCTTTCCCTTTAAACTGATTGATTTTTTTATTTTTAACGAAAAAGCAAAATAAATGATTTTTTGATATATTTTTAATAAGTTAAATCACTGAGCTATGACCTTTGAAGAAAGCATGAATATTATATCACCTAAATTCTTTTGTTATAATTCTAATCTTTGAAATATTAATACAAATTTTGTAGCAGATAATTACATCTCTTATAATACAACTGTAATATTTGTTAGCCCTCGGAATCCTTGTAGTTATTATATTGGTTGTCATTGAAAAACATATATTATGTATGTTCATTATGTATGTATATGCTTGTGGCTGGTAATCCAGCTGAAAACATATACTTTTTGCTGGTGTAAAAAGAAATAGTATGCTATCATGCCTTGTAGTGGGTAGATTCAGAATGGTATTATCATATTTTGAATTGACAAAATTTGAACATTTTTACACGGGCAGATGGTAATTTCACGAGACGAGCAGCAGCATGTGATATGGAAAAGAAAAAAAAGGAAAAAAATGGAGACCAAGACAGGTATCTAAATTTTCATGTGTACTTGGCAAGCTTCTGAAGTATATAATTTCCTGTTATTTCCAGTGAAATGACATGGAAACAAGACTTCTATTAACGTGTAGGTGTAAGCTGAGAAGATAGCTTGTGAAGAAAATACAGATATTTCTAATAAGTTTTTGGACAGTTTAAAAGACATAAATGATAATGATAGAGCTGAAGGAAAAAAATACATTCTGTAAAGGGAAAAGAGAAAACTGAGTCTTATGTTTTGTCACAAAATTCTATATCAATCCCCATACATTTTCACTTGGAACTGAAAAGCTTCAAATGAATTTCTATACAGTCTGAATTTACTGAAAAGCAAACAGGATTATGAATGGGCTTACATGGCAGAATATTGAGATTTCTATCTGTGACATTAAGCTCTGGAACTATCAACTATCTATACGATAATGCTGTGTAAATCAGTGGCCCTAACATTATTATCATCATCATTTAACATCCACTTTTCTCTGCTTGTATGGGTAAGATGAAATATGTTGAGGTAGATTTTCTTTGACTAGATGCCCTTTTTGCCACCAGCCCTCACCTGTTTCCACAGCTGGACATGTTTTTCTCAGAAGTCTGCTGACTAACAACATCAACAACAGACTTGTATGATGGTGATGCTCATTTACACCATCATATGGGGTCAAAACAATGGTGCATGCAATTGCACATATACATACAAAAACGCATACATACATACATACATACATACATACATACATACAGACAGACAGACAGACAGACAGACAGACAGACAGACAGACAGATGAAAGGATGAGCATATATCAGAAGACCATGCATGGATATGTTAGTAAAAAGTTCTGGGATGATAGTAACATTTTTCATCAAAGTAGTCTATCATGAACCAACAAGTGGATTACTAACTCCCACTTTGAAGGGTATATATTTGCAATCCAGGAACAGGAAATATCAACCAAATACCTGATGCTGGAAAAGCAGTAAAATGTAGTAACTGATGCAGACTTTGTGGAGTTAACCCTGAAGAAATCACCCACATCATAAGCAGTTGTCTGAAAATGTCATCACAATATTATCTCCTAATGAGACATGATGCTGTAGCTAGGACACTATATAACAAGATCCATCAGAAGGATAGCTCTGAGGCCAAAGAAATAAGAACCCACAGTATGATGGGAGCCATAGCCACTCAAAATAAAAAGGAGTACTGGTGAAATGTAACCCTTGAAAACCTCAATAAAATCTAAACATAATAGACCTGACATGGTGATTTGAGATAGAGAAGAGGAACTGTACAGTTGTGGAAATCAGCAGCCCAGTGGATATTAACATAAAGTTAAAGATCAGAGAAAAAGAAAATATCTACCTACCTACCTACCTGCCTGCCTGGCTGCCTGCCTACCCACCCACCTACCCAAACACCCACCCACCTACCCACCCACCCACCCACCTACCTACCCACCCTACTGACGGCATCTCTGTATAGGGCCTGTACAGCCCTTATTAGCCATTCATCAATCCCCAGTTTCCGCATCACCCACCAGATAAGGGATCAGGGGACCTTGTCAAAGGCTTTCTCCAAGTCCACAAAAACCAAATATAGGGGTTTATCTTTGGCTAGGTATTTCTCTTGCAGTTGCCATACCAGGAATATGGCATCAGTGGTGCTTCTACCTGGCACAAAACCAAACTGCATCTTATTTAAGTGGACTCGCTCTCTAATTAGTTGGGCTATGACCCTCTCCGTGACCTTCATCACCTGATCCAGCAGTTTGAAACCCCTGTAGTTATTTCTATCTAAAGCATCACCTTTATCTTTGTAGCAGTTGACTATGGTGCTGCTACACCAAGCATTGGGTATGATTCCATCATAAACTCTCTGGTTTACAATACAGGTGACTAGGCCAAAGCCCACACCACCAGATATTTTAAGCATCTCAGCGGTGATTCCTGATGGGCCGGAGGCTTTTCCTGGCTTTATATCCTTAATTGCTTTATCTACCAGGGTGCTGTCTATTCAGATAGCTGGTCCCTCTACTGGATCAACATTTGGCAGGCTCTCCTCCTCCCACTCATTCCCCCATGTTCAACAGTCTTTCATAATGGCTCCGCCAAGCCTCTTTCTTTGTAGAATCATTAAAAGCAAGTGCACCATCATCCATGCAGACACATTTCTCTCCTGTGATATCACAATTTTCTCTCACACACTGTCTTGCAATATATAGGTATATACTGTCTTGCAATATATAGGTATATATCATCATCATCATCATCATCATCATCATCACCACCATCACCATCATCACCATCATCATCATCATCATCATCACCATCACCATCATCATCATCATCATCATCATCACCATCACCACTATCACCACCATCACCATCATCGCCATCATCGTCATCATTGTCATCATCATCATCATCATCATCACCATCATCACCATCATTGCTATTTAAAACAGTTTGATTTAGCTATACACACACACACACATATGCACGTGCACACGAGGTACACACGAGTGTGCGTACCACACACACACACGCACACACCCACACACACATCTAATTTATAATTCATACTTGTTTTTTTTTCTTTAATTTTCCATTACATATGCTCTTTATATCATAGCTAGTAACACTACTAAGTACAGTCGCAGACTAACTACTATAATAAAAGCTAACTGGATAAGGATAATCTTTGTGAGCTTTAACTCATATAACAGTAGTCATACGTCTAACTATAAGCACAATATATAAATATATATACATCACCATCCATCATCATTATTCATCATTGTCTGCTTTGGTATGGCTTCTATGGTTGGATGCCTTTCCCAATCCCAGCCAATTTATAGAGTTTACTGGGTGTTTTTTTACATGGCACCACCATCAGCAACATGATCAAGTACCTTGCAAGACAAGAGCCTTCAGCTGAGGGGTAATAGTATTGAGGGTAGTGGCTCTCTCTCTTCCCCTCTAATTCTCTCTCTCTTTCTTTCTCTCTCTCTCCCTCCCTCCCTTTCTATCTCTATCTCTCTCTCTCTCTCTCTCTCTCTCTCTCTCTCTCTATATATATATATATATATATATATATATATATATATATATATATATATATATATATATATATATATATGCGAGTAAAAATAAATACAAAAAAGGTGGTTTTTTTTGTATGATTGTGTATAGAGGAATACATTATTTTGTTTAAAAGAGTTCCAACACTGTCTGTTTTTTATGTTTTATTTATATTCCTGCAGAACTAATGTGGGGTATAGAATATGGAATATACAATATATAATATAATATACAATATACAAAATAAAATAAAATAAAATAAAATAAAAATGGATGGCACCATGAAAGAAAGTATTGAATGTAGATGAAATATTGAGTGTTCAATATAAAGGATCAAATATATAAATACATATATATAAATATATATAAATATCCCTTCGTCATGGCCGGTATGACAGACTTTAACAGACTGTAATAAGTTGGCTGGTTTTCTGTCTTTTATACCAATTCCTTTGGACGGCAGCAGTAGGTGTTTGGCTATTTTTAGAATTGATGTCAAATCTATTTTTAGAAATGATGATATTTTAATTTATTGTTTTGTGTGGGTTGTAGGGATAAGATTTTTAAACCCCAGTAGGTGTTTGGCTGTTCTTAGAAATGATGCCAAATCTATTTATAGAAATGATGATATCTGAGAGATTTTTTGTGTTTTGGTTACAGGGATAAGATTTTTAAACCCCAAGTAAGATGGATTTAATCATTGTTTGTTAAGAGTGGGTTTGAATTTCTTAATAAAGTCCTTTTCTTTGCATTTTCTTTCAATTTCATTCCGGTTGTAAAGTTTATGGAATGGAAATATAATAAAAGTTTGATGACCACATGTTGCTAGATGGTTACTCAGTGGTATTTGGCGGACTTCTGGGTTTTTAATCTGTTGTCGATGTACCCGTGAGCGTTCCGATAGTGCATTACCTGTCTGGCCAACGTACAATTCTTCACAATTAGGGCATTTGATGCAGTAGATTAGATTTCTACTTTTGCAGTTCATGTTCGCATTGGTGAATATTTTCCCTGTTTTTGTGTTCATATATGGGCCGGTATGGATTGATCGGCATGTGCCGCATCGGCTATCATTGCATTTGGATACAGTGAATGTTTGATTTTTGTTGCTGAGGTCAAACCTTGCCTTTGTTAATAGTTTTTTCAAGTTTTTAGGTTGTCTCTTACTGAGAGTTATATTTTGATCTGTAACGATATTTCTCAATTCCTTACTTTGTGCAAGGATCGGTAAGTTCGCTTTGGCGATATTAAAGATGTTCTGGTAGCATGGATTTTGTGTCACTATAAATGGAATGATCTTTTCCTGTTTGTCTTTTCTTTGCGGTATCCTCAGTTGTTGTATGGGTATTTTCGAAGCCCGCTGAATACCATTTTCTATGAGTCGTGATGGGTATTTTTGCTTCAGCAGAAATTCTTTCAGTTCCATCAGACGTTGATTTCTGGTCTCTATATCCTCTACAATAGTACATATTCTCCTGGCTAAGCAGTATGGTATGTTGCGTTTTGTATGGGGTGGATGGCACGATTTAAAGTTCAAGTATTGGTGTGTGTCTGTGTGTTTGTAATATATATCTGTGGTAATGGCGGTGTTCTTTTTAATTACCATTATATCTAGAAATGGTAATTTGCTACTGTTCATCTCCTTTGTAAATTGGATGGATGGGTGTAAG
Source organism: Octopus bimaculoides (assembly GCF_046866305.1). NCBI lineage: Eukaryota > Metazoa > Mollusca > Cephalopoda > Octopoda > Octopodidae > Octopus > Octopus bimaculoides. Next base: position 133,820,715 of record NC_142929.1, read on the forward strand.
TTGTTCAGGAGGGTGTTAAATTCTTCCACAATGCTTTGAGGTTTGGTCCAGATTATGAAGCAATCGTCCAGGTATCATATATATATATATATATATATATATATATATATATATATATATATATATATATATATATATATATATATTTATATATATATATATATGTATATGAGAGAATAGACAAGTGAAAAAAAAGGGAACTCAACACATTTAGTAGGAGTTACATGTATTATTTAAAGTAGTTTGATTTGGTTCTGTGGGACTTCAAGTTTTGCAGGCCCCCTAATGAGAACCTGACTCCTTCAGGCTTCTGGAATGACCAAATGGAGAGGAGTTGGTTTCCCGTTTGAGACCTGAAAAACTTGAAGCAACATGGAACAGACTGTTTTAAATAATATTATGCAAGAGAAGCTGACTGGCTTCCGTGCTGGTGGGACGTAAAAAGCACCATTCGAGCATAGTTGATGCCAGTTACTCCAGACTGGCTCCCATGCCGGTGGCATGGAAAATGCCCCGTACGAACATGGTCAATGTCAGTGCCACCTGACTGGCTAATGTGCCAGTGGCATGTAAAAACACCATTCATACGTGGTCATTGCCAGTACAGCCTGACTGGCTCCCATGCCAGTGACACATAGAGAGCAGCATTTGAGTGTGGTCAATGCCTGACTGGCCCTCGTGCCCTCATGCCGGTGGTACATAAAAAGCACCCACTACACTCTTGGATTGGTTGGTGTTAAGAAGAGCCTCCAGTTGTAGAAACCTTGCCAGATCAGAATGGAGCCTGGTGCAGCCTTCTGGCTTGCCAGTCCTCAGTCAAACCATCCTACCCATACCAGCATGGAAAGCAGACGTTAAATGATGATCATGATTGGGTAATGTCAGATTATATATATATCATCATCAATATATATATATATATATATATATATATATATATATATATATATATATATATATATATACATTTATACAGCCTTGGGGCTGAAATACATTGAAGAATACATAGATACATACATACATTATACATATATATGTTAGTATATGTGTGTGTGTGTGTGTGTGTGTGTGTGTGTGTGTGTGTATACAAGGTGTGGTGTATATATTGTCACCTAAATTATGCAAAAGGAAAATAACACAGACATCTCATTTTAACAGATATATTTACTAAAATTACATAAAATATCTTGAAATACTAAAGAGTAAATTTATTCAATAGAATCGCCATTGGCTTCAACCACAGCCTCCAGACGACTTCAGAATCTCCTGCAACTTTTCTGGACAGTCTCCTTGTCTAAGTTGGTGAATGCTGCCATAGTCATTCCTGTAGATTTTGACTTGCAACAATCTAAAAACATTAATGGCTTCAATCTCACTAGTGCTGGAGGTTCTACAAAGGCCACATTCAACAAGTACTTAATGTGTGTGTGTGTGTGTGTGTGTGTGTGTGTGTGTGTGTGTGTGTGTGTATGTATATATATATATATATAGATAGATAGATAGATAGATAGATAGATAGATAGATAAATAGATAGATAGATAGATAGATAGATAGATAGATAGATAGATAGAAATGTGTACATACATATATATGCATGTGAGTATGCATATATGTATATACATATATGTGTGTGTGTGTATGTATTTGTTAGTGAGCAGGTGTGTCTATGTGTATGTGTACACACACAGATAGTAGAGAGAGAGAGAGAGAGAGAAAGAGTGAGTGAGAAAGAGAGAAAGAGATAGATCAGTCTTTTGAGATCCTGAGATAGCAAATGCAGTTTATATATCTTCTTCAAAGACATATTTGAAGAAGATATATGAAACACATTTGCTATCTCAAAAGCCTCATTAAAAAGAAATTTATACAATTGTAAAGATAAAAAAAAACTAGATTTTTTTAAATTCCAGAAACTGTATCTACTTAAATTTTTTAAGTCTCATATGTTAAGCTTGTCAGACATAAATTGTTTTAATCCTGAGCTCGTTCCATCTCTACAGTGTATTATTATTATTTCTATTGCTTCTGGTATTTTGGTTTCACCAATTAATGTGAGTAATGTAAGACAATCTCATTAGTGTTGTTGATATATAAACCTATTCTGATCCTTTGGGGTTGGAACAAGACCTCATACGGTTCAAATCCACATCCTGAATGTTAGATGCATTAAGTAATTTTTTCTCTTTCTTTTTGCAATTGTAGTGATTAAAAAAATAAATGTCCAGCCATAGTCCTTCTTGCTAACTCCAATTTTTTCAATTATATATATATATATATATATATATATAGCAATGAGAAAATGGAGGATAATATGCAGTATCCATCGACTTGCAGACAATATATTCCGTTGATTAATCTGTTTATTTTATAACTAAATTTATTTTATACATAAAGCAAATCTGCACATATACATACATACATACATACATACATACATACATACATACAAACAAAAATACCCTGTTGTTGATGTTGAAATTCCAATGAAGGAGCCTTGAATCTAAGTTAAAAACCGGGTCTTTCTCTATTTGAAATATATCTGAACAATTACATATATCTAATATAATAAATGTGAATGTCAGTGTGTCAGTGTGTCACACTTTTTCCAGCATTTTCTCTCTGAGAATAACTTCATCCTCTTTCCCTATCATTCTCTATCCACTCCTTTCGTTCACTCAATCTATGTCTCTAAATATCTTTCTCTCTTCTCCCTCCCTCCCCTATGTCTTCTTGCCCTTAATCGTTCTCCTGCATTTAACACAGTATATTTCTCTTACTGCTCAGTGCTACCAATGTCCTCTCTCTCTCTCTCTCTCTCTCTCTCTCTCTCTCTCCCTCTCTCTCTCCCTCTCTCTCTCTCTCTCCCTCTCTCTTGTATTCTCTCACTCTCTCTTACTCACTATTCTTTGCTGTTTTGCCAGTTCAACTATACTTCTGCTTAATAAGTTTCATTTCTCTCTTTTTACCTCTTCTTTTCAACTAAGTGTGACACACACCACAGGTATGTATGTACATAACTACAGAGGCATTAGCATATTAAGATAACAATTTATATAACTTGGAAATAAATTTGGGAATAATCGAAATAAATTACAAAATCTAACATAAGTCATCAAATTGTTTTTATATTAAATGGCGGCCGAAGAATTATCATTGAACTTTTAAAAGGTAGCCTTAGATATTAATATAGTACTTAAATGCAGCAATCAATTTTCAGTTCTTCTGTAGTTTATTGTTGCCTAATGCATATGGCAGCAGTATGCCTCGTAAAAATAAATCTCTACCAACAGAAGACCAGATTGCAATCAAAAGAGCCAAGGCTGCAGCAAGGAAAAGAAAGTCCTGAGCAAATGAAAATCCAGATTAAACAGCAGCCAGGAGAGCTTCCATTGGTACGAATATGCAAATACTTAAGGACTCTCAAACTCCTGAACAAGCTGCATCTGGGAGAATATCAAATGCTCTTACTAAGAGAGAAAGGGCATTAGAAACACCTGAACAAGCTGAATCTAGGAGAGCTTCCCATGTTGTATAGGAGCTAGCTTAAAAGCTGCCTGTTAGGGCAACTTTTAAAGTAGTACATACATACATCTAAATTTTAAAAGTGAATCATCATCATCATTTAACATCTGCTTTCCACGCTGGCATGGGTTGGACGATTTGACTGGGGAGTGGTGAACCAGATGGCTACACCAGGCTCCAATCTGATCTGGCAGAGTTTCTACAGCTGGATGCCCTTCCTAACACCAACCACTCCAAGAGTGTAGTTGGTGCTTTTTACGTGCATAAGGGCCAGTCCGACGGTACTGGCAACGGCCACGCTCAAATGGTGTTTTCTTTACGTGCCACCTGCACAGAAGTCAGTCCAATGTTTTGTTCACATGGCACCGGCACAAGTGCCTTGTGTAAATGCTTATGATAAGAACAATATTCACTTCTTTTGAGAAAAAAAAAATTTCTTTACAATTGTGTCATCAAGAAGGTGACTCATCAAAATAAACTCTAAGACTTCAGCAAGTAAGTGAAAACATCCAGGACTATGTATATATACACACAATCATACTTACATGTCCAGATATAAAATATGTAAGAATCGTACTTAGAAAAATATACGTAGTATACTTTAGGCATACAAAATGTTAAACAGACAAAGATACATAATAAATAAAAGGGAAACAAATTATTCCAAGCCATCCTGTTGAAATATTAAATGTCATCAGCATCTCATTGATGAGTAAATAGTACATGTTGTAAACAGCTGCACAGAAAAATATCTGCAAAACATTTCTTTCCAATGAAGAATGATTTTATCAGCCGAAACGTTGTGTTAACAACAAACAAGATGAGGACAAATACCCATCAAATATAAATAATGTAAATAATTTCTGATGATCTCTCTTAACAGCCACAATCTATAGCATAGTCCAAAAGTATATTTCAAAGGTTAGGTCCTTTTTTTTAGAACCATAGACTACTTCTCTGTTCTGACCAATACAAGTCATAAGTAAGCCCAACTTTAGATAACTGCTCACATATCTGAGACAGAGTAACTCTTAGACTTCGTAGACGGTACCCTAATCCAAAAACCATCCAAATTTCATTCAATAACACATTTCAACCAATTATACTACAACACATAAAATCCTCCTCCAGTATCTTCTACCATTACCATAGTGCTGTTTGCTTTTCTGAACAAGTAAGTGATACACTGACCATACTGATTCAACTGCTTCTGTCACTCTCATCATCATTACTATGTTTCATCTCTCCAAATCCAAACCGAGATACATATTCATAATATTTTCATATAATATATATGAAAGGAGTCCACTCTGCTGAGTGGTTGGTGTTAGGAAGGGCATCCAGCTGTAAAAGTCCTGCCAAAACAGTCACAGAAGTCTGGTGCAGGCTTCTGCATGGTCAGCTCTTGAGAAACCATGCCACCTATGCTAGCATGGACGGTGGATGTTAAACGATGATGATTATGATGATGGAAGGATTATATTTTCATATAATCCTTTCATATAATATAATACAATGCCACCATCTGTAAGTCTTTTCTTGCACAAATCACATCTGCAGTTATCAGCTTGAATTTCTTCAAGCTGAACATTAATCATATGACCTCACTAGAATCAGAAGGCCTGTAAAGGCAATGTGTACTGTTGCCTATAAAGAAACAGAACAATGGTCTTTGTATCTTTGAGCATTGCAGCTTTGTACCTTACCTGGCTAAAAGCATTCTTGATATGCTTTCCTTTCAATATGTTATTCCTCTTTTTCTCAGTCAACCATACCTTCTCAAATTCGATATAAGTTCTCAGTCCTACCTATTGGGAGTAGTAACCTTATTGAAATTCAAATTAAACAACTACACAAACTCCGCAAGTTGCTTTTCCTGATGACCTGGTAGCAGTGGTAGGAGTAGCATTAGTAGGCAGGCTTGTAGTGGTGGTGGGAGCTATGTATAATGTAGTGGTTATAGTGTGCTGGTAGTTGTAGTATTCAGGATGAAGAAGAAAAGTGTAACAGAAGTGATGGAATGTTTGATGATACTGCTCTACATCTGTATCATTCATTCCATTTAAATATTGGTAATAGCCAGCCTCTGTGAGAACCATTCATCTATTCTATGTGTTATTAACTTTGATGACAAAAAAATGAGGCCTCGTATCATATGTACATTATATTTTAGTCAGTCAACCAGTATAGAAGATGTATTAAATTATTTTAACTGCTAATACATTTTTCGCTTATTTTGACCAAGTGAATAATTCTTTCCATTGATGGTCCTAGCTTGGTTGAATTCCAATAATTTGAATTCTAACAATTTGAATTCCAACACTGTCACTTTTCATAATGCTGTAATTCTAAAACACAATATTTTGACTTTCCAAAACTACATGAACATGTAGCAGCTTTCATTCTGTTACTGGAACATCCCTCATTGCCATATTTAGATTTTAGGTTCTTCTCATATAAAGGCCTCTCACAATATTTCACTTTTGCAAGGCATTTTTTTTATTAAGCTGCATTTTCTATCCTGGCAAAGGTTTGTGGCCTAGTTGTTAGTGTGTCACATCTGATTGCATGACCATGGTTTCAATTTCCAGGCAAGGCAGTGCATTGAGTTTTTGAGCAAAGCACTTCATTTCACATTGTTCCAGTCCACTCAGCTGTAAATAAGTAACCATGTGAGGGACTAGCATCCTGTACAGGGGGAATGTTGTGATCTCAGAAACTGGGTAACTGTAACCTATGAGTCCTAGCACTCAATACAGTATTGTCAAGAGGTTGATAATGATTTTTCATTTAACATCCAGAACACTTTTAATCACTGCAAAACCTACAATAATTAATTATTGATTGCTATTCTTTTCATAAACAACAATCTAGTGTAGTGAATACCTCATGTTAGTATATTTCTTATGTATTGGTGATGTGATTAAAATCTACATATTTACTGCTTGATTTTGTTGGTAGCCAGGTCTACTCTCAGACCAATCGTCATCAATAATACAGTACATCATCCCTTTTCTAGAATAATCATTGGTCTGCCTACTTTGTCAACAGCAGCAGCAGTAGTGGCAGTTTCCATGGTAACAGCAAGAAGCAGCAGTCATTCGATTCCAATATATTGCTGAAATTAAAATTCTTTGTTGGCCTGGTGCGACACTTGAACTCAGAACTAAATATATATTAGTGCAGCATAATACTTACATCAGTACATAATCTCAACACATAATCCTGTTACTTCATATATGCATGCTCATGTTCACTCACATACATAAACACAAAAATAATATGTAAATTATGAGACAAATGAACACTCCTAAATAGAAAGCACAAAACATACTGGCTTATACATATTCATGCACATAAATAAACATATATAAACAACACACACATGCACACATGGGAATTTGTGTTTTGTAAAAGACAGATATATTTCTGTTTCATTTTATATTAATAACAGTTTGAATATATTAAAGAGATCATTAATGGGTATAAAAAGATAATTCTGTCATCTATGTTGGAAAATAGGAAAAAGAAAGCGAATTGTAAATAGAAATAAATCATATGTGGTGGGGGAGGGAAATCTGGAATGTTTGTCTGCAATCAAATGTTCTTTGAAGTCAGAGTTTGATCTCTAAAACAATCATGATAACCGAATAGTGTTATAAGTCATCCTGGCTCTCCATCGGTTATGGTAACGAGTGTTCCAGTTGACATGATCAACAGAACAACTTGCTCATAAAATGAATGTGCAAGTGGCTGAGCACTCCACAAACACATGTACCTTTAATGTAGTTCTCAGGGAGATTCAGTGTGACAAAGAATGGGACAAGGCTGGCCCTTTGGCTTATGGTACAAATCATTTTTGCCAGCTGAGTGAACTGAAGCAATGGGGAATAGAATGTCTTGCTCAAGGCCACAACCTGCTGGCAGGAATCAATCTCATGACATTACAATCATGAGCTAAGTACATTAGCCACAAAGCCAAAAAGTTATCCGGGAGTTTTATGACCTGTTGAGTCAATAAAATGTAGGCATTATGGAAGTATTGCATTCACAAAATCATGCTGTAATGTGGAATTGTGTTATTCTTTGACCAGGTAACACAAGTGCTTTAACACATACACATTTCACATATGCATATAGGTACAGGAGTGGCTGTGTGGTAAGTAGCTTGCTTATTAACCACACGGTTCCGGGTTCAGTCCCACTGCGTGGCACCTTGGGCAAGTGTCTTCTACTATAGCCTCGGGCTAACCAAAGCTGTGTGAGTGGATTTGGTAGCCAGAAACTTGCCCCCCCCCACCAGCACTTGACAACCGATGCTGGTGTGTTTACGTCCCTGTAATTTAGCGGTTCAGCAAAAGAGACTGATAGAATAAGTACTAGGCTTACAAAGAATAAGTCCTGGGGTCGATTTGCTCGACTAAAGGCGGTGCTCCAGCATGGCCACAGTCAAATGACTGAAACAAATAAAATAATAAAAGAATGCATATGATAAACTTTCAGTTTCCATCAACCAAATCTACTTATAAAGCTTTGATTGGCCTAAGACTGTCGTAGAAGATACTTGCCCAAAGTGCTGCACAGTGAGACTGAACCCAAAACCACCTGCATGGGAAGCAAACCTCTTAATCACATAGCCATACTTGTACCTATCTAAAGGTTTTGTTTACAGTACCTAGATTACCCAAGTAGTCATCCACTGAAGTACCAACTAGACTGGACTTTGCTTAACCTCAATGATCAGGCAAGAATTGACATTTTAAATGTGATATGGTCATAACACAAAGCACATTTGTCCATGCCTTCCATGTAACATGGTATTCAATGATTTCAAGTAACAAAACTCCATGATTTCTGTACCTGATAAACCTGATATCACATCATTGGTTTATATTCTAAATCTTATGTGTTTAATATTCTGAAACATGTTTTATGTCATCGAATAAAATATATAAATTCATACATACATACACACACATATACATAAAACTTTTCAGAAGTTTATCATTTAAGTATATATGAGCATGTCTAGATATGCAAGTATATGCAAGAGAAGACATACAGAAAACGTAACACACATACATACAAAAATACCTTGTTGTTGATGTTGAAATTTCAATGAAGGAACCTTGGATCTAGTTAGAAACCGGCTCCTTCTCTAATGGCAAGAAATCTTGAAATAAAACTGAATAATGACATACATACATACAAACATACATGCATACAAACATACATACATACATACATACATACAAACATTCATACAGACACAAACAAATAGACAGCTTGGTAGATATAAATATTGATAGACAGATATGGATAGGTATTTTGTGATTCTGCTTAGACATAGAGATACTAATAACTAGTTGTTAGAACTCAATAAACTTATATCAGATGATTACAGAGCATAATATCAGTTAATGAATGATACAAACACCAGAGTTTCCTAATTACTTTAATTTGAACATCGTCTAAATGACTTCAAGAAAGTTATTGGGAGTCACAAGAGCACTCAGTTTGTGAGTGTGTGTGTACTTATAGCAGAAACAGTTGTAAGCCAATGAAAATGATTATGTAACTTTTATTCTTGTGTCATTCATTAATTGAGATAGATAAATAGACAGACAGACAAACAGATAGATAGGTTGATAGATAGATAGACAGGTAGACAGTTGGATTGATATGCACATATATGTATGTATGTATGCATTATATGTTAGTAAGTTTGTGTAAGTGCATGTGTGCATGCATGTGTGTGTGTGTGTGTGTCCATGTGTGTGTGTGTATGCACGTGAGTGTGTGTGTGTGTGTGCACAATGTGCATACACTGAATTAGTTCCTTCTATCATACATATTTTAGTGACAAAATGAAACCATTAAATTGTCGAAAACATTCCCCCTGTAGCCATTTCGAGAGACTGTCTTCTCTGTTGCTTCATTAAATAAGATATGTTTTTAAATTTAGTGCAAGTTGACATTTCCAGTCTTAATAAAGAATGATTTAACATACCAGCAGCAGTAGTGGTGATATAGTAATGATATTAATTCAAAGTTAACCAAACATCATAATAACACTATCTTCAACATCATTTTTAATAATGATGTTCATTGTAGGAAAAGATGTTATCTGTTTATAAATGCTGGGAAAACTGCAGAAATCATCATGTTGTCATTTAGAGTCACACATGCGCCCTAATCTTTATGATGGGATTTGTAACCAAAGGGCATTTCATTTGTGATTATCTTACCTTTTTAAAAATATGCTTAAGCACAATCATGGCTGTGTGATTGAGAAGCTTGACTTCTCATGGCTTATGGTTTAATTCTAGTATGTGGCACCTTGGGCAAGTGTTTTCTGCTATAGCCCTGGGTTCACTGAAGCCTAGTAAATGGACTTGGTTGGCAGAAACTGAAAGGCAGCGAGCTGGCAGAATCGTTAGCATGCCAGGCGAAATGCTTAGCGGTATTTCGTCTGCCGTTACGTTCTGAGTTCAAATTCCGCCGAGGTCGACTTTGCCTTCCATCCTTTCGGGGTCGATAAATTAAGTACCAGTTACGCACTGGGGTCGATGTAATTGACTTTACCTCTTTGGCTGTCCTTGTTTGTCCCCTCTATGTTTAGCCCCTTGTGGGCAATAAAGAAATAGGAAACTGAGAGAAGCTCACTGTGTGTGTGTGTGTGAGTGTGTGTGTGCATGTCAGTGTGCTTGTTTGCATTTGCATCTCCTTGAAAAATTGTAGAGCTTCAAGTGAATATTGCCATCATTTTTCCCAGTCAACAAATGGTCCTTCGACTTTGAACCTTCAAAGATGTAGAGTGTAATATCTTTTACTTGAAAAGCAGGTGAGGCCTGGTGTCAGGAAGAGAATATGGCTATAAAATAATGCCTCAATAATATATTCATCTACCCATTGTGGCATGGAAAAACAGGTGTAAAAACCAAACAAATAAATAAATGTCTAGAACCACATTATCCAATGTGCCCTTTCCATATTTAAAACAGTAGAGTATGATCTAAGACTGATTTAGTTGTTGTTTCTTTCAGGTTGAGCAACCAGATAGAAGATGGTGAGGTATAAGGTCACACATTTTAGAAAATAGTATCTAAAAAGGAAGGAATGTATTGTTTTTAAGGTAAACATTTGTATGCTGAAGTTGATGCTGTATTCCATCTCTGAATGCAGGAATTGATATCTCATTAGGTAATGAAGGAGCCCTGTAGGTATTGCAACCCCTTCTACCATGACACCAGGGCTGCCCAGGGCCACCAACCAATATAGACAACAAAACTCCTGCCCAACAGCACAAGTTTCATTGAGTTAGATGTAGTGACTCTGGGGCAGATGTTTCTACTATTCTCAATGCTTGTTCTTGCTGCACCACTCATCCTCTCTCTTGAGCCAGATGGAATGATTTGCTTTCTCAGTGGTTTCCAATAATTTTCTGGCAGCATTTTTTCATTCCTCCTCTAACACTTATCTAGTTCTGATATAAAGATAAGGTTTCTTCTTTTGAATGATCTGACTGTCTTGTCAGTTCAACAGATTTGTGTCAACAGCTGGGAATCCGTTAACATTATGAACAAATGATTTGAAGTTTTATTAAAAAAAGTTGAGAGGAAAGAAAAGATGTTCATATCCTTCAAATATAATGATGAGCTTATTGTATACAGTGCTCAGTTTCACTATAACTCAACAAAAAATGGTAAAAGGGGGGACAAAAAGCAACTACTAAAAAAAAGATGTACAGTACACACAATAAAGCATTTAAAATGTACAAATGTGTTCCCTTTTGCAATGTTATACAAAACATTGGAATTTGTGTGCATGCATGTGTCCATGCATGTGCACGCACACATGTGTGTGTGTGAGAGAGACAGATTTTGTAAATGAACTCTTCATAAAGTACTTAGCTTCAGTTTTCTCAAGAAAAAGTTTTCTTTCAGTTGTCAGGTGCTAGAGATAGCTTCTGTCATTTCACCACTTATTTTTGAAGTGTTTAAGAAATTGACAATGAAAGGCAAAAGAAATTACTCAGAAAGGATGGAAATTAAAAGAAAAAATCTTAGTATAACAACAAGATGCTTTTGTGATTAACATCATCACTTCAGGATGAAACAGCTGAATAAGATGAAATTCTCACTTCAGCTTTGTTTCTGTGCCAAGGCCAGAGAGGACAAAAGTCAGAGCTGTAGCTTATCTATTTTACTAGGGTATACTAAGGAGTCTCACTTTAAAATCAGAAGAGAACAAATTCCAACCATTGAAGAGCAATTCATTAGAAGTCTTAGTTATGCCTGTCCTTTTCTCTGAAATGATGTCAAGAGGAGGATTGGAATTGAGACTAAGTTGAATGAGAGACTAAAGAGACTAACCACCTTGATAACTGCAATTGGAATGGCAAATCAGAAATATGGTATATATTAAGCATCACCTGTTTCTAGGCACTTTAAGTGCTGGAGACCATTAATATGAATGGAAACAGCATTAAAATGTATTTTTAAATTCATATGAAAGTATATAGTTTCCTGCTATGTTTCATGAGAGATGAACTTTAAAATGTAACTGCAATGTTCCAGTTGATATTCACTTTGTTTGTAGAAGACTTTTCAGTATTAAAATCTCATTACTATGTGATGATACAGGGTTCAGTGGATTCTGTTGCTCATCTAAAACAGCCAAAAGTTATCACAAAAGTGAGTGACCCTGCTGAAGTGAAAAGAAATGAGAGAACTGAAGCTATCCAAATTAAATGGTAAAATTGGATGAAGTGCAGAACAATTAGCATCCAATCAGAATAACAAAGAGAAGCAGGATGTAATAATACAACATAGTCAATTATACTTCCATTGATTAAATTACATTCTGTAGTTACCTTCAAGGAAGGTGGTAAAATTTGATGTAGGAAGACACAGAAAAGAAAGCTTAGATCAAGGCTTCTCGATGGTGCAAGTGACTGGAGACTTTGAGTAAAACTGATGAAGGTGTTTGTGTTTCAAAGTTAAATTTCAAAAACAATAAAACATTGCCTGGATCTTACATTAAAGTTCAGTTTGACAAAAATAATCCTGGTTGTCAAATTCATTCTGTCACGGTGTCAAAGAAGTCAGTATGAGAAGTGATAATGCAAGGAACCATCTTACATATGCAAAATTAGAGATTTGTGCGAGGTATGATGGTAGTAAAGTATTTCTTACAGGAGTTGATGCCATTGATTTGAAACTAAATCTGAAAAATCTTATTTGCTCGACTTTAGAATTAAGAAAGACATCGTAGCAGTGGTTTTTGAAGACAAGAGAAAGGAATGTCTCATTTAGTTATGACAAATGCAAGTGAAAAAGCTAATAAACTGAAACCAAAAAACAACTCATCCTCAACTGGTAGTCTGAAGAAACAGTAGTCTAATGTACAGTTGAGGTAGTTTCAGATTGTACAGAGTGGTATGGGGTACAGTATAGTTTACCACTTTAAGTAACTATAGTACAATGTAAATACTGCATCAATTGCACAGTGTTACTATTACTTTGTCGTGCTGTGTAACTGACAAACATTTCATTGGTTTCCAGTGTTGATTTCAACTCTTCTACCAGGGCAAGCTACAAGAGATATGTCCTGTTGAGAGGGCGATTCATTTCTCATCCACTTGATGTAAATAAAATACAAAGCATAGCTACTGATCCCATGGATCGTTGGGATTCATAGAAAATTAGCTAAGAAAAGCTGTAGTTACATTTCTTTTCATAATGAAAACAAAATGGACATCAAAAGTGAAAGAATGATCATGTTTTCAGGAAACCAATGATATGCCAGCATAAAGGTTTAATTAAAAATGGAGGAACAGCTAGTTTTTTTTTTTCTCTCCTTTTAAGCCTATTTATTATGCAGCTACCATATAAAAGAAGATTATCATTTGGAAAAGAAAATTATCTGAAAAAGAAAATTATTATCTGAATATTTGGCTTGTTTTTATTGCTATAATCTTAACACAAACATTATTTTCATCCAGCAATTTAGTTTAAATTCACTTTCTTACTCTTTCTCTGTATCTCTTTCTATTCTTCCTTTCTAATTTCCCTCTATGGCTCCCTCTCCCACTTGTGTGTTTTATTCTATTGCTATAGTTACTTCAGTTTACAGGCCTCCCACTCAACCTCCCAACATCTTTTTTTATGTCTCTTTATCTCTGTACTAGCTATTTCTTTCTCAATTTCTCTGTGTGTGTGCATGTATGTGAGTGTGTGTGTGTATGCATGTGTGTGTGTGAGTATGTGTGTGTGTGAGTATGAGTGTGCATGTATTTAGACATACACACGCATACATAGTTATATATACATTATATAGTTGAGTGGTACATCCTTCATTAGTACATTAGTACATTAGTGCATCCTTCATTAGGGCAAATGACTAGTTAGAAAGTTACCAGTGGTTTTACATCTGCCATTGCACTCAGCAGTTAGGCAATTCAGCAGACTTATTGACCAAAAGCACATAGCTTCTTTACTAATGGAGGTAGTTATATAGTTTTGTACAGTTAGTGAAAAACATTGAAACTAAACAAAAAAAAAAAAGAAGGAAAAACAACTTTCCTGAGAGGAAAAGAAGAGTTATCTCCTCTTGAACAATTTCTGCTGTGACTGAAATGGGCCATTCTGCATATGTTATTTTTCTGTTCTCTAGTTTGCAAAGGGGAAGATCATGTTCCCATAAGGAATTTTCTGCCATGAGGCTATTGGCTAAATATGTGTGTGTGTGTGTATAAAATATATATATATAGGTGAAGGAGTGGCTGTGAGTTAAGAAGCTTACTTCCCAACCACATCGCTCCGGGTTCAATCCCACTGCATTGCACCTTAGGCAAGTATCTCCTACTATAGCCTTGGACCGACCAAAGTCTTGTGAGTTGGCACATAAAAGCACCCACTACACTCTCGGAGTTGTTGGCGTTAGGAAGGGCATCCAGCTGTAGAAACTGCCAAATCAGATTGGAGCCTGGTGTAGCCATCTGGTTCACCAGTCCTCAGTCAAATCGTCCAACCCATGCTAGCATGGAAAGTAGACATTAAACAATGATGATGATGATGATGATGATGATGATAATATATATATATATATATATATATATATATATATATATATATATATATATATATATATTCTGTGTGCATTCAAAGCAATGATTAGTAATATTATGAAACCGGTATGCTTTTGAATCTCTAACAATTCACAATAATGACTTTTATTACTTTTATTCCTACCTCAGTTCATCTAATTGTATATATCTATCGTTACTTTTCATAAAAAGCCCTTTTTTTTTTTTTTTGATTTCCAATGTGCCTTTTCCCTTTTTTTTTTCTTCATACTTTCCCCTTACATTTCCACGTGTAGTTTCTATTTTGTTTTTGTAACATATTTCTATTATATTGATGATGATGATATATGTATTTGTGTATCTGTGTTTGTTCCTCCAACACTGCACCTGTATATATATATATATATATATATATGTGTGTATGTATATATCATGTTTACAAAAATTTATGTCATCACAACATTATCAAGGTAATCCAAATTGGTGAAATTCTAATTGAAGATCTGAAAAAACTTTCACTGTTAAAAAATGCTAACAAAAAGAAGCACCAAACCAAATTGAACTTTGGACATTCATTCATTCAACCAAGAGCAATGTCATTGAACAACTAATTTAGTTTATAAAAATAAAATATACAAATAAGAAATTAATTCCATATTTTTTTGACAATTTGAAATCTACATAAAAAAAAAACTAACATAGCAAACGAGTATACTTATCTTTAAAAAATTGATGATGTCACTGGATATCTAAAGAACAAAAACTACAGGCAAGAATTCTACATTATTCTTAATAGATAAGTAAAGAATAAAAACTACCGATAATAATTCTACGTAATACTTAATAGAAACTTAGTTACTTTATGTCACAATAATTAATTACTTATTTAATTAATATAATAAACCCTTCTATAGGAATTTACTTTATTTCATAATAATTGAAGAATTATTATATTCAACAACGTTTCCAACTCCTGAGACTCTTACTGGGTAATTAAGAAATAAAAATTACAGAAAAGACAACCAAATATCTACTTATTCATTATAGTAAATGCTTACATAAGAATTAACCTTATTATATAATAATTGAAAAATTATCATAATTAATAATAATATATGCAATTATTGATGACAATGCTAGATAACTAAAGAATAAAGAATATAAATAGCAGATAAGATAATTAAATACCTATTTATTTTTATATTATACCCTTTTATAGGGATTAAGATTATTATGTAAAATAATTGAAAAATTACTATAATTAATATGTATACAATTCTTGATGATTCTGGTGGATAATCAAAAGAATAAAAATTATAGATAAGAATTCTATGTTTATACTTAATCGAAGCTTAGATACTTTACATCACTATAATTAATTACTTGCTCATTATATTAAGCACTTTAATAGAAATTAACTTTATTATACAATAATTAATTAAAAGATTATTATAATTAATAATTGAAATATTTGAATGTCTTCTTTAATTTATGGCAACATCTAAGAGTTAACTGCCCGTTAAAATTCAATAAAATTAATTTAAAAGTAATTATGAAATATAATTCTTCGAGGCAAAGATCACAAGTGGAATTACCAATATTATACGATAGTACATAACTAATAATAGACCACTTTAAATCCTATTTAATATTCTTATCCTTTAAATACCAAATGCATTTACTAAGATTAGTAGAATTACATTTCCTTCTATATTTAAAGGGATTAGATTGATTATAAAATCTAGATTTCTAACTAGTAATAGAAGAACCAGTATATCAATACTGATGGTGTCTAGTTACAACTTCACACTCATTTACTATATTCTTCTTTAAACACTGATTTCCTAAAGGGCATTAAGTTTTGTTTACACAATTGCACATGGATTTATTCACTTGTAAATTGCCCTCAAGAATTTCTACTAGCATCTGTCTGTAAAATAAGTGTTAAGATTGAATTATAGTTATTATTATTACTAGAATCAATATTAATACAAGGTAAAAGACTAACAATATTATCGGCATTTTGATCAATTATTGAATCTAAACCTTGTTCTGAATGATTATCAATAACGTTAATTTCACTATACATATTATCAGTTCCATAATTATTTAAAGATTTAGAATTTAGACGTTCTCTAATTCTCTGTTTATCTTGTGCTGCAATAATCTCAGCCAAATTTCTAGTGCTTGAATAAGAATACTTAGCATTATATCTATTAATTTCCCATATTTACTTGAAAATGGGAAATACCTATCTAGTGCTGCAAAGAATTTATGAGGGATATTAGAAGCTATTGAATATGAAAATGAAGCATTATACCATATAAGATTTGTTGATCTATTATTCTTCTTATTTCTGTAAACTTTTTTGTCTGTATTACTTTTATTACAATTGAGTTGTTTCCTATTATAATTTTTATTCATAAATTTGTGGATTTATTATTATTATTATTATTATTATTATTATTATTATTGTTGCTGTTGTTGTTGTTGTTGTTGTTGTTGTTGTTATTAATGTTATTATTATTGTTGTTGTTGTTGTTATTAATGTTATTATTATTATTGTTATTGTTATTATTATTATTATTCAGTAGTTTTATTTTTATAACGTGCTTTCACTTCACTACTGAGCGCAGCTCTGTGTGTATTGGCATATCCCAGAGTATGGTTACTATCTCGTTTTCTGTGACCTTTTCTGGCGTGTGTTTATACCATCTTTTTTCTGTTGTTATTCCATAGTGTTGGCATAGCTCCCAATTTATATAGGTCCCAGCTCTGTCGTGTCTGTGAATTGTTATTATTAGGATTGAGCCTGATACTTTAGTGAGAGAGCAGTGCATGCCATCAAAGTGACACTGAGATAAAATATACGAAGTTCAGTACACATATCATGACCACCCGTCTGATAAGGGTACACCGGGCACATTCTTCATAACCACATGTGCGCAACATGGTGATCTCATATCAAGATAAATAGCGCATGACCTTGCAGTTGGGGCCCAGTTAGAATTTTCTTCAAGTCGAGTGGCCCATCCTGCCCAAAAGGTCCTTGAAAAGGGTTGTTTAAGGATGATGAACGAAATACCCGTGTTTCCAAAGGTGAATTATTCAAACCCCAAAGAATTCCTCTCAAGATATAGCTCTGATACTCCCCCACTACTTCTGCTTGTGATCAGAGATGCACATATTGTCAGCTACTAAGGGACATGCTCAACTGGATAAGGTCAAACAACTGACAAGCAAATTATTAAATTATTAAATGTTGGCTGGACTAGGTTGGGCTGGGTTGGGCTGGGCTGGAGGTATTTGAAAACTAGAACACAAGCGAAATATAATAAAAGGAAGTATTGGAGTTGGAGAGGAGGGACGATTGGCTGATATAAAACAGCATTGAAGGAGATGGAGAGGATTGGGATGTGATTGAGAGAATGTGTTGAGATAGTGAAAAAGAAATGAAGTTAGAGTGGTAAAAAGAGAGAAAGAGAAAAAATTTAAAAAGGAGGAGAAATAGTGGAATCGTCAATTAGTAATAAAATTAATAATTAACAATTAATAATTAGTATAATCCCTATATATTTATGATTATATATATATATATATATATATATATATATATATATTCACCTGGTAAGCTAATGATTCTGCCAGTTTTCCACCTTATATAATAATAATGATGATAATAATAATAATAATAATAATAATAATAATAATAATAATAATAATAATAATAATAATAATAATAATGATAATAACAACAACAACAATAATAATAATAATAATAATAATAATAGGCCTTATACAGCTGGAAAACTATTATAAAATAACCACCATAGGACTGCAAAAGTACCTACTTCAGAAGCAAGGAAAACTAATACAAATAGCCACAAAACACGAGCAAAACAAAAAAAACAGTTTTTAGTATTTAAGGAAGCTCACAAATACAAACAAGAAGTCATACTACTGAACAAATATGAAGAAGAAGAAACAACAAAAGCTATAAAACAAATGAAATCCAAACTAAAACTAGAACAGCATCGGACCATGATAAAACGATAGCAAGAAAAGCCCCTTCATGGAAAATATTGGGCTAAACTAAATGCAAAAGAAATAGACAGAGAAAAATTCCAGCAATGGTTGAGAAGCTCAGGACTCAAAGCAGAGACTGAAGGATTTTTAATTGCAGCACAAGACCAAAGTCTCCCCATCAAATATATAACAAAAACACCAGGACTTACAAATATATATAACATACAGAAAATTGCACTACTGGGCACTGCACACATCTTACGCAAAACACTTTCAATACAGTAACCATGAGAGCATCACAGCAAACCACAGCACATACCCAAGGCACACAGAGCTGCACTTGGTAGTGAAGTGAAAGCATGCTATAAAAATAAAAATACTGAATAATAATAATAATAATAAGGATTTCAAATTTTGCCACAAGGGCAGCTTGGGGGATAAGATTAAATTGATTACATTGAGCCTAGTGCATAACTGGTACTTATTTAATTGACCCTGAAAGGATGAAAGGCAAAGTTGACCTCTGCAGAATCTGAACTCAGAACATAGTGACAGACAAAATACCGCTAAGCATTTTGCCCGGTGTGCTAACGATTGTGCCAGCTCACCGCCTTATATAGTAAATAATAATAATAATAATAATAATGATAATAATAATAATAATAATAATAATAATATAAACAGTAAAAATGAAAATAAAGATTGCATATATCTTTTTAGAGTATTGAACTCAAGACCATAAGGTCATGGGTTCAATTTCTGGATCAAGTAATACATTGTGTCCTTGAGAAAGGCACTTATTTTATATCACTGCAGTCTTCTCAACTGAAAATGAATAGCAGTTAACAGCTAGTGCAACCATCTCTCTATCCAGCTGTCACATCAAGTCTCTACTGTTTTAAATCTAAAATTAAATTTAGAACTAAATACATTCTCTGATATGGAAAGAATTAACTCATCATCTCTAGGAGGTGTTAAAGTTTTTCTCATGCACTCATCAAATCAATACAAGTGGATAATTAATTTTTGATTTCTAATTTTTGATATACAGAATCTGAATAGAGAACATATAGAGTTCTGTTTGTAGCAAAGATGAATAAAATAGATAAATCAAACTAGTAATCTTTTGAATATCAGACTTACATGATTTTATAAGGTTTTAATCACCAAATATTCCAGAGCAATAATTATTGAGTGTTCTGGGAGTCTTTTACATATCACTAGTAAGGGCACCCATGCCAGTGACTCGTGAAAGCACCCAATATACTCTGTAAAGTGGCTGGTATTAGGAAGGGCATCCAGATGCAGAAACCAAGCCAAAACAGACTGGAACCTGGTGTAGCTCTCTGGTTTACCAGCTCTGGTCAAACCATCCAACCCATGCCAGCATGGAAAGCGAATGTTACTCTTTTACTGGTTTCAGTCATTTGACTGTGGCCATGCTGGAGCACTGCCTTTAGTCGAGCAAATCGACCCCAGGACTTATTCTTTGTAAGCCTAGTACTTATTCTATCGGTCTCTTTTTGCCGAACTGCTAAGTTACAGGAACGTAAACACACCAGCATCGGTTGTCAAGCGATGGTGGTGGGGACAAACACACACACACACACACACACACACACATATATATATATATATATATATATATACATATATACGACGGGCTTCTTTCAGTTTCCATCTACCAAATCCACTCACAAGGCTTTGGTCGGCCCGAGGCTATAGTGGAAGACACTTGCCCAAGGTGCCATGCAGTGGGACTGAACCCAGAACCATGTGGTTCGTAAGCAAGCTACTTACCACACAGCCGATAATGATGATGTATTCATCTGCTTTATTCATCTACAACAGGTGTCTATAATCCTGGATCTCTCTCACCTCCAGCCTCACACACATAGTAAGTTATCAGACTAGTCTTTCAGTAGCCAGCTGTCAATGTCATTGAGTATTTTCTCTCTGACTCCCCTAGCTTCTTCTTCCTTTCAGTTTTTTTTTTTTAATGATTTACTTTGTCTTCTCATATCATGTCCAATGAATTTAGCTTGTTGCCTCCACCTGTTGTTAAGGAAGTTCTCTAGTGGTTTCTCTTCAGCCAAGGAATTTAATCTTTGTTGCTCTCTCTTTTATCTTTTATTTGTTTCTGTCATTGGACTGTGGCCATGCTGAAGCACTGGCTTGAAGAGTTTGGATTGAACAAATGGAACCTAATGATTATATTTTCTTTTAAGTTTGGTACTTATTGTATCGATTCCTTTTGGTAAACCACTAAGTTGCAGTGCTTTAAATAAACCAACACCAGTGGTCAAATAGTGGCCTGAAAGAGGCAGACACAGATGCAAAAACATGCCCCCCCCCCACTCACACATACACAGACAAACACACACACACACGTATGTGCATACAAACATGATGAATTTCCGCACAGTTTCTGTCTACTAAATTTATTCACCAGGAATTTGTTGATCTAGGGCTATATTAAAAAAAAACTCAATAAGACTGAAACTTAAACCATGTGATTGCAAAGCAAACTGGATTGGTAAGCTATTACTCATGTCTTCTGATGTTCCTGGTGACAAACCATATGAAACAACAGGTTTTATGTATACCCTTAGGACCCTAGGACTCTTCTTCTAATTCTTTTTTTCTGATAATTATATTTAATGTTACCAAAAGCAGTCTTAAACTGCTCAGCCCTTCATTTAATTTCTTTGACCTTTCCCCATCTGATGTAATGAGATTCCCAAATATTTAAGTTTGTCAACTTGTTTCTAGATTGATCTGTTAATTTTCATGTGATGCTTTTTCAGACATTTTCATTTTTTCTATTTTTTTTTCCCTATTAAAACCACACATCTTTCCACTAATTTCTGTTGGTTTTAATTTAGGGACAAGGCCAGTAGTTTTAAGGGGAAGGGGTTAGCCAATATCATGACCCTAATACTTGATTGGTATTTCATTTTATTAACTCTGGAAGGTTGAAAGACAAAATGAACCCTGGCAGGATTTGAACTCAGAACATAAAGATCCAAAATAAATACCAAAATATAGTCCTACCAGCTCATTACCTTTATTTCAGTCATTCGTATAACAGATTAATACGAATTACCATTATGAGTCAAATTTGTTTAACGGTGCAGTTACAGGAGAAAGTTCATCACCTGTGACCTTTTCTAGGAATTCCAAGAACAATGACTAGAAAGAAATTTAAAACTAATTAAAACTAATTGGTAAATGAGAAATTGATAATACTTTTCTTCAAAATTACATGTAGAATAGATTTTTCTTTTTTAGACTTAAATATTTTTCTCTCTAAAATCCCATTATTTTTTCCCTTGTGGCTGGTTTCTTTATTCAACTGTAATGAATACACAAACATCTAGTGGAAGCCAATATTCAGTAGAAAATCTTCAAGTACCTATTTTCCCAATTGTGTTCAGTTTAGAACCACTTTCTAGTATTCAGCCAGCTAAACATATTCTTTTAACTAATTTTTTTTGGTGGAGAGGAGGGGCTTTGTTCTTCCAACTCCACTCTCTTACTCTACTCTCTCTCACTCTTTCTCACTCATTCTCACTCACTCTCTCTCTCTTCCTCCCTCTCCCCCTCTTTTGTTCTGTCTTTCTTCTGTTGTTTCTTCAATAGAACACAAATGCCAGAGAACATTGAAGTAATTTTATCTCCATGGCAATAGGTAAGAAGAAAAATAAACATGATATAAAAAAAATCAAAACAAGAAAAATAAATTAATTGCATTGAATCTAATAAATATAACCCATAGGATTTGTTAACATCAGGTCAATCAATTCTCTGCTTCCATTTCCATCACACGTTTCTTTTGGCAAATAAAACTGTATAACAATAATAATTTGTTGGCCACAAATCTAAGTAAATACACTACAACATATAGACGTTTTTTTGCACCGAGATGTAATATGTTATGTGCTAAAAAGCTGTGTTTATTTTATGCAATTGCATGTATATGTATATGTATGTAAATGTAGTATATTAAAGACAGTATTGATGTACTTGTATTAAAATATGGCATGTTTAAAAGAGAATTTACAGTGTTCTTGTAAAGCAGAGAAGGTGTTGGCAAGTTATTGGTTTGTGAGATTGCAAAACAAGAACACACATTTACAAACACATGTTAGTACACATGAAATTATATATATATATATATGAATGTGCATGTATATATATATATATATACATAAGTGTGTGTGTATATGTACACACACATTTATATATACATACTTACACACACACATGCAATAATATTAAACACTAAGAATGAGAGTTCAACATTAAATTTGGTAGAATAATCTCTTTATTTGTGGATTAAAAGTGCTACCAATGGTTTCATGTGCAAAGAATTTCCACAATTCTCAAGCAATGCACATCAAAATGCTCATCCCAATTTTATCCAAAATGAAGGCAATTACCATTATTTTCAAGTGAATCATTTGAAAATTATGGCAATTCTACATGAAATCAAAGGTAGCATTTTAATCTGCAAATAATATCTATTTATTGGTCTGTCAGTCAGTCAGTTTGTCTGCCCTGTCTGCCTGTCTGTCCATCCATTTGTCTATCTATCTATCTATCTATCTATCTATCTATCTATCTATCTATCTATCTGTCTGTCTATCTATAATTATTACCTATGAGGTTTTTATTCCCATGCTAGCCATTTAATATGATTGGTATTTTAAATAACGATCTTATCCTTTTTTATATAAATTTAATGTCTATGCATATAGGTATTTTAGTTCTTGCTCATGTGCAACCTATGCCAGCATGGACAACTGACGTTAAATGATGATGATGATGATGACAAAATATCAGAAACTATATGTTAAAATCAAAGTGAGAATTGGCAAGATGTCACTGATAGCAATCTCTCTCTCTCTCTCTCTCTCTCTCTCTCTCTCTCTCTATATATATATATATATATATATATATATATATATAATACAAAGAATATATATACATGTATACACACATATATGTACATACTTACATCTACATGTGTATATATATGCATATCAGGGTACATGACGTTAGAACAATAAACTACAGACAACGGAACGAACACATAGGAAAACGGAAAGCCACTTGGAAT
Organism: Octopus bimaculoides; assembly: GCF_046866305.1. Classification (NCBI taxonomy): domain Eukaryota; kingdom Metazoa; phylum Mollusca; class Cephalopoda; order Octopoda; family Octopodidae; genus Octopus; species Octopus bimaculoides. Next base: position 133,844,475 of record NC_142929.1, read on the forward strand.
ATCCCTTCATCAGCTGTCTCTTTTCTATCTAGACGTTTCGAAGATAAGACAGAACGTACTCTAGAATAGTCTCTTCCTGAGTAGTGGATCAACCCACTACACAGAGGATTCCAAGGTGGCAAACACAAACCAAGACAGGAAAAATTGGACAGTGAAAACAACATTCAAAAGCCGTACGGCCAAACGCAAATCTGAGGTAGAACGCTAGTAGTTCGTCTTGCCTTCACAGTGGCTGGAGTGAAAAGAAAGTTGACCACAGATCACACGAGAGCAGAGAGGATGGTGGAGGGAGGAAGTGGAACAAGGAGGAAGGGACAGAAGGGTATAGCAGTGAAGTAGAGGCCAGGACAGAGGGATAGATAGAAAGATAGGGGAAGACAGAAAGATAAATAGATAGAGAGGATGGTGGAGGGAGGAAGTGGAACAAGGAGGAAGGGACAGAAGGGTATAGCAGTGAAGTAGAGGCCAGGACAGAGGTATAGATAGAACGATAGAGGGAGACAGATAGATAAATAGATAGAAAGATAGATAGATAGATAGACAGATAGATAGATAGATAGATAGAAAGATAGAGTCACGTCAGAATAATAGTAGACTTACTTGCAAAAAAGGACGTGTGCGTTCAATAATGTAATAATACAAAGAATATATATACATGTATACACACATATATGTACATACTTACATCTACATGTGTATATATATGCATATCAGGGTACAGGACGTTAGAACAATAAACTACAGACAACGGAACGAACACATAGGAAAACGGAAATCCACTTGGAATATCCCTTCATCAGCTGTCTCTATTCTATCTAGACGTTTCGAAGATAAAACAGAACGTACTCTCTCTCTCTCTCTCTCTCTATATATATATATATATATATAGTTATATTCATATGCATGTATACATATGCACACATACACACACACACATATATATGTATATATTTATATCTATATATATAAGTATATATATATATGTATATATGTATATATATGTATACACACATATATGTATAAATATGTGTGTATGTGTGTGTGTGTGAGTGTGTGCGTGTATATATATATATACATATATATATATATATATATATATATATATATATATATATATATATATATATATATATATATATATATATATATACATATACATATATACATACATATGTTTATACATCTATATATATATGTATATATATATATATATATATATATATATATATATATATGCAGATACATACATATATATGTACATATATACATACATGCACACACACACACTTATATATTCTGTACCTGAACACAGATCATTAACCATTGATTCGATGCTTGATTCAAACCTGGCAGCCTGTTTTACTTCTTTTTATTTCCTCTTTAGTTTCCTCACGGGTGGTGGTGTATGTTCAATTCTCCCTTGGCAGATACATTTTAGCTTTTGATTTTTTAAAAAATTTCATGTTTATTTATTTATTTATATTTTTTTTACTTTTTTACTTACACTTTCAATTAATTTTAGTCAGAGTCATCATCGTAATCATCATCATCACTGTTGTTTTCCTCACGACCATCATCATCGTTATCATTGTTGTGATCATCACTATCATCATTAGAACCACCATCACATCCTCATTATCACCACCACCACCACCACAACTACCATCATCATTATTATTATTGTCATCATCATCATCATCATCATCATTGTCATTGTCTTTATTGTTATCATCATTAATATCATCTTGTCAGATTTTATTTTCTCTTTACTTGCATATAATTTTGTTGTTTGTCTATGATTTAAAATGGAGAAAGTGACAGCATCCATGACTGTTGCAGGCTGTGCAAGACATGTAACACCAATAAATGTGTATTCAACACGAAATGTAGTCCTGTGTGAACCAGTACAACTCCCCTCTCTGTCATTTCATCTGTGGGAACCAATCATACAGTTTCTCCCTATACCTGTTTCTCCCTATACCTGTTTCTCCCTATACCTGTTTCTCCCTGTACCTGTTTCTCCCTATACCTGTTTATCCCTATAATTCAGTCTACTCCTACTAGAGCTCCCTTCAACAGCCCTGTAATTAATTTCGATCGCATATCCATACTAGCATAACCACTTCTTTCAATACATGACAGACACAGTCAACTAGTATCATATATCTTTTGATTTTTACTTTGGAAATAATTTCATTTGTAAGCCTTAATAATCTCAGTAGTAGACTTCATCTTCTGTCCAGTTAAATGGTACCACCTGACCTTTGGGTACCTGTAGTGAAACCTAATCTGATGCAAGAATTTGGGTTATGTCTCTTGTTTCAGGGTTATTCTTTTCCCCAGTCATTCATGAAAAGGACCATAAGCACTGCTTTTCTTTCTCTAAGTCCCAAAAAATTATCTATGACTCAAATGATGCAAATGGCTGCATTCACATGGTTCCACAGTACCAATGGAAGATTTGGCCCTTAACTGGTGCTGTGAAAAGAATAGAAGAATTGCTGCTTCTTTTAATACACTTCACTATTCCCGTGACTTCAATAAATTCGATAGAATTAAGACCCTATTAATTTCAATGTTTTACTAACCATCCTTCTCTCAACTACAATTTCTTTACCATGTGTCTCACAGAAGTAATGATAAATGACAATCTTGAGAAGAAGACCCATCAAGCCAAGTGAAATCATTGTTGTGGCAGATATTGGTGTCACTGGTGGCAAGTAAAAGCACCCATTACACTCTCAGAGTGGTTGGCATTAGGAAAGGCATCCGACTGTAGAAACCATGTCAAATCAGACTAGAGTCTGGTGCAGCCCCTCAAGTGACCAGCCCTGGTCAAACAGTCTAACCCATGGACAATGTCTAACCCCGGGGACAAATCATCCAACCCATGCACAATGGATGCTAAATGATGATGAATATGATGATGATGATGTGCTTCCTGCTTTATTTACTTTTAGCCTTATTTTCTCAGGATTTTACTCCAAAATAATAAAATGTTTTCCTTTTCTCTTTATTACAAAATTACAAAATTAAAAAGCCAGTTCATCAACATCCTGTGGAGAGATGCCACCATTGCAAACAGCAAGAGCAGCTAACATCTGGTACAGCATTAGCTTATGGTATTTATTTCAGCTCCTTCCATGTGTATAGCTTGAAGACAAGTTCTCCTTGTCAGAGTAATATTTCCAATATAAATTACATGATGCAGCAGTTTTTAAGGGTCCTTTTATAACCTAATTAGATATAAGATTCAGATCACATTGCAGATTCATGCCCAGCAAACTCAGGGTATGAAGGGATAAATATTCCAACTGGATTTAAATGTGTGTATGTGAACATAAAATTGGACTGACTCCTGTGCAGGTGGCACGTAAAAAAAAACACCATTTGAGTGTAGCCGTTGCCAGTATTGCCAGACTGGACCTCATGTCGGTGGCATGTAAAAAGCACCCACTACACTCTTGGAGTGGTTAGTGTTAGGAAGGACATCCAGCTGTAGAAACTCTGCCAGATCAGATTGGAGTCTGGTGTAGCCATCTGGTTCGCCAGTCCCCAGTCAAATCGTCCAACCCATGCTAGCATGGAAAGCCGACGTTAAATAATGATGATGATGATAATAATAATGTGGTCGATCTCCATGCTTTAAATGGTAGCTAGTTCTGCTTTAGGTCACAACCTTCTGTGTTAAAAAAGGAAGGACACATTGCATAATATGGCCTTGTATCATCATTATTATCATTTAATGTCTATCTTCCATGCTGGCATGGGTTGGACAGTTTGACAGGAGATGGTAAGCCAGATGATTGTGCCAAGCTTCACTGTCTGCTTTGGCATGGTTTTTATAGCTGGATGCCATTCCTAGTGCCAACCACTCTGAGGTCTGCTTTATCACAGCTGACCCTCCTGGTGCTGGTGTCACATAAATAGCACTCAGGCCTCCACTCTGCAGTTGGCATAAAGAAGGGCATTCGGCTGATACAAACTATGGGTGTCTTGTGTCTGAAAATGGCTTCAACACTTTTGATCACATCTGCTCAATCAAGGTAGGATTCTCACTAAACAACAACAACAACAGCTCATTTGTACTCAAAGTGGGAAGGTCATCTTTGATCACAGTTCAGGCTTGAGGTTAGTAGACAAGAATATATTTTAATTTTGGCTGCTTTTTATTCTTTTATTTTTTTTATGAAGATCATTAGAAATGTTGTTATTGGTTTCTTTTTCTTTTCTTTCAAAGAATCTAAACAAATATATAATTAGTGAATAGTGAAGCTAAACAAATATATAATTAAATAAATCAATAGTGTAGAATTACTCACCTGATGGCAGAAGTAGCAAAAACCTGCCCATTGAAACCAACACACAGGACAAAGATGGACGCAATTACAACAATGCAGTCTGAAAGTAAAACAGAAGATATATATATATATATATATGTTTGTGTGTGTGTGTGTGTGTGTGTGTGTGTGCGTGTGTGTGTATAAATATGCACAAAGAAATATTTGCATGTGGCAACGAAAGGACTCTCCCTCAGAGTGAAAGATAGATTATATGATGTTTGTATGCGAACAGCTATACTTCATGGTAGTGAGACATGTGTGGAGAAGACATGTGTAGACTGGAGAGAAATGAAGTATGCTCTGTTGGATGTGCAACATCAGTGCACATGTACGAAATACTGCAAATGTATTGAGAGAAAAGTTGGGCATAAGAGGAATCAAATGTAATATGCAAGAGAGAAGACTGCGTTTGTTTGGATATGTGATGGATATGAATGAAGACAGCTGTATAAAGAAGTGCTGGTCACTGAAAGAATGTTGGGTCTCACAGAGGAAATGACAATGGACTGAGATGTCTGACGATATGAGGTACTTGAGAAGACCCGCCCACATCAATGAAACTAAGTTCTAGAAGTGCTGTATGTCCCACCCACGTTTAACAAGGAAATTTCTCAAACACCATGCCACAACAAACCAAACTACATCCCTACATTTCTTCTCTTCCTCGCATTTCCACTTCATGCATTATGCTTACCTCCCACTCCTCACCAATCTTGTCCTCTGGGTCCTGTCTCACTGTATCATTGCTATCCACTAATCACTGATCAGTGAGTTCTACCCAAAAGTAACAAGAAAGCTTTTCATATACCCTGCCCCAAACAAACCAATCTACATCTCTTCTCTTCCTCACATTTCCTCCTTCATACACTATGCCAAGCTCTCACTCCCCAATCTTGACCTCATGGCCCTGTTCCCCCATATCATTGCTATCCAATAGCACCCTTGACTCTATATAATTCTACCTGTATATAAATAAACTAAGGAATAAGTGCTTCATTTCTTCTTCCTCTTATGTATATGTGTGTGTGTGTGTGTGTGCATGCACACATACTCACATGAATTTATATATATATATATATATATATATATATATATATATATATATATATATATATATATACACACACACATAATGATGTACAAAAACGCATGATGTTTTTGAATGATGTTAGACTGCAGCCTTCCTGTAATGCACATTTAACATTTTATAAAATGGTATATCTTTGGAATCAGGCTATGACACAGTAAAATAACGTCATATAATTGAAATAATCACAGAGAACAAGCTAATGATATAACAAGTCCTTCATCACAATTGTTTCAATGATGAAGATGATGAGGATGATGGCGACGACAATGACGACGACGACGATGATGATGATCATCATCATCATCGTTGTCATCATCATTTAAGGCCTTCCTGACATGGGTTAGATAGTTTGACAAAAGCTAGCAAGTCAGAAGACCACACCAAGCACTGTCTACTTTAGCATGGCTTCTATCACAAGGTGCCCTTCCTAATGCCAACCACTTTGCAGGGAGTACTGGGTGCTTTTTATGTAGCACCAGCAGCAGTGAGGTCACCAAGTAACTTGCAAGACAAGGCCCTTCAAATGAGGGAAGGAATAGTATTGAGGGAGGTGGCTTTGTGCCAGGTGATAAAGGGTTGGAGTATGAATAGAGGAACAGAAATAAGTGTCTTGCAGTGGAAGAGATGCCTGAATACCTCACTTGGGTGGAGAGAACGGAGATAGAGAAGATGGTAAAAATGTGATGGGGTGGGGTACACTCAATTTACAAAAAGATATATATAAGTAAAGTGGAAACAAGGATCGCAGAGGGGGGGGGATAAATTTGCAAGATTGTGAAAGAAAAGTGGGACACGGTGAGAAGTGGACACAGGTAGAGGGAGTGGGTATTAGGAAGATATGTTGCAGGATAAAAATTTGAAAGGGACCACGTTGCGTGAAGGGTGCAAAAGGTGATTAAATACAGTGGGTTGTGAATCTAGGAGGAGGATGGGGTAAAGTGTTTGGAAGATGGGTTCTGGGAAAGAGGTTTGTCAAGGACAGATTGTATGCAAGGGAATGGACATAAACAACATGCCTTTAAGGCCTTGATTTTACTTTGTAGGACAAGTTTTCTCAAGGACAGTCCTTTGTTATGGTCTCATCACATGAAGATATCAAAATATAAAATGGGTTGAAAATATTGCTCTTACACATCATAGAATCAAGCTCAGACAAAATACAAATAATGACAGATGTGATCAGTAAATATTTATAAAAGAGACAGAAAATAGTGATTAGAGAAAAAATTGAAAGTTAAAGAAATACAAAAGTAAAAATATAGAAATGAAGAGTAAAAATTAATATCATAATCACAAATAAAAATAAACCAATAAAAGTAAAAGACGCAAGTTGGAGACAAGGGAAAGAAAATTTCACATAATGACCCAATCAAATGATATGAACTAAAAATTAATAAGGAACCAAAATAAAGAACAATAAATATAAAAAAGGAATAACAAGAATACAAAATAATAAATAATGAATAAAAAAGAAATAAATTTATAATTATAAAAGTATAGAAAGAAGCTATAAAAATAAGCATTAAAGAATAGGAATTAAAAAAATAAGAAATCCAAATAAAATTAGCTATAAAGGATAAAGCAAAGAATAACAAATAACATATAAAATTGGAATTTTGTTCATGGGACAAGATAACATGAGTTCGTATTATAAAGTGAACAGAGTCTAAGCTACATGTACATACATATATCATCATCATCATCATCCTCCTCATCATCATCATCTTCATCATCATCTTTTAATGTTCATTTCCCACACTGGCATAGGTTGGACGGTTTGACCAGAGCTGGGAAGCTGCACCAGTTTCCAGCCTGATTTGGCCTGGTTTCTACAGCTGGATTCCTGTCCTAATGCCAACCACTTTACGGTGTGTAATGGGTGCTTTTAATGTGGCACTGGCACAAATACTTTTATGTGACACTGACATGAGTACTTTGTACATGTCACTGGCACAAGGCTCTTGCAGATCCATCCTTTCCACCCGAGGGAGTGGCCTTAACACTTCTGCAGTGGAGAAAGGGTCTTCTTGAGTACAGTAAAGCACCTGGTACCTCAGTCCTTTGTCATTTCATCTGAAAGGTTCAGTGTCCTGAAGTTGTCCTTTACTACCCCATCCCATGTCTTCCTGGATCTCCCTCGAGTTCCATCTATATATATATATATATATATATATATATATATATATATATATATATATATATATATATATATATACATTTATTTTTCTCAATTGTTATATATTTTATATTTTCCCTTTAATTTTTTATTTTTTATATTTTAATTTTAATTTTTAATTTTTTTTTATTCTTTATCTCTTATTTTTTTATTATTTTTTTAGTTCTTATTTTATTTCTTATTTGTTACATTATTAATGTGGGTGCTATTATTTCCTATCACTATTATACTATATTACTACAGTCGAAATGCCCCCAATACTCTGTTTTTTGAATTTTAACGTCCAACCCTCCCTCTCCCATATACTTTATTTCCCTTTTCTTGTTGACATGTTTAATTATTCATTCTTTAAGGTCTTCTATGTTATAATTACCCTTTCCACTTCCTTCACCCTTCTTCATCTAGATAAGTGTATGTAGATAAGTTAGTACACTTAAGTTGTAATTCACTTAGGTTGACCACTCACCACAAAAATATCATGTTTCAAGTTTATTCTGGCCTGAAACTACTTATTTACGACCCACCACTGACATAGGCAGACACAGCTCATATATATCTATCCCTTACGACCTTTAAGATCTATGTATCTATATCTATTTATCGTTTTATCTTCTTCTTCTACATTTAGATTTTTCCTCACCACCCTTCCCCAATTAAGAATTCTACGAGGTATAGTACAATGCAAAACACCTCTTATATCTCATCTTTCTTCCTCCTTTAACGCCTATGTAATATAATTCTTGGGAGAGAATACATACATTTGCGGCTGAAGATAGCTTTATATTGTCAATTATACACTGATGTAACAACTATAAAGCTTGAAACACGTGTACCGCAGAATCCTTTGTGTTTTTGTTTTTATTTTTGCATTTACAATTTATTCATTCACCTCAACCACGAGCTGGCATACACTGGTGCTTACAATTGTCAAGTATTACCTCTAACATTTACTTATATATATATATATATATATATATATATATATATATATATATATATATCATTATCATCGTTTAATGTCTGCTTTCCATGCTAGCATGGGTTGGACGATTTGACTGGGGACTGGTGAACCAGATGGCTGCAGCAGGCTCCAATCTGATCTGGCAGAGTTTCTACAGCTGGATGCCCTTCCTAATGCCAACCACTCTGAGAATGTAGTGGGTGCTTTTACGTGCCACCGGCACGAGGGTCAGTCAGGCAGTACTGGCAACGGCCATGCTAAAAATGGTGTTTTTTACATGCCACCTGCACAGGAGCGAGTCCAGCGGCACTGGCAACGACCTCGCTCAAATGTGTTTTCACGCGCCACTGGCACAAGTGACAGTAAGGCGATACTGGTAACGATCACGCTTAATTGGTGCTATTTACGTGCCACTGGCATGAAAGCCAGACAGCTGCTCTGGCAATGATCACACTCGGACGGTGGTGTTAGCGCTTTACTGGCACAGGTGCCAGTCATCGAATTTGATTCAATTATATATATATATATATATAATTTGGTTCGATTATATATATATATATATATATATATATATATATATATATATATATATATATATATATGAATTGATACCTATCCATTCCCACACAGAGTAGGGAATCATATCAAGTTGAGCTCTAGCCACTATAATTAATTAGGACAGATAAAAAAAAAGGCTTCAAAAATGTCAGTAGAAAGATTAAAACTTCAAGTAACCTGATATGCATTAAAGATTCACAATGTCATATATACTGTATATGTAGTTGTGTTAACTTGTGTGCATATACATGAGAAAACAGTCTCAATCATTATTACTCAGACATACATACCTATTACAGACTGCTATTAATGTGATATTATATAGAACAAAAACTGGTGACAACAATAATAGTGAAAGTAATTATAATAAGAACACACTATTAAATAGAAAAAAATCGACGATAATAATACTGATGATGTTGATGACGATGATGATGACGACGATGATGGCGATGATGATAATGGTGGTGGTGGTGGTGATTTTGGGATTTGGTGATGGTGATGATGATGATGATGATGATGATGATGATGATGATGATGGTGATGGTGGTGAAGATGAAAGTCATTATAACAACAACCCGCAATTATATAGAAGAAAAAACTGATAATAACAAAAATAATAAAAGTAATTATAACATGTTATTATATAGATGAGAAAACTAATAATAACAATAATAATGAAACTAATAATAATAATAATAATAATAATAATAATAATAATAATAATAATGATAATAAAAATATATCCCAGCAGTTATAGTTGCATTGGGAACTATCCCTAAAGATCTGAACAGATGGGTAGAGGAAATAGGCATAAAACTTAGTTTAGTACAAGTCCAGAAAACATGAAATTTAGTGGGAGGGGGATAGTCCATTACATTGACCCCAGTGTTTCACTGGTACTTAGTTTATCGGCCCTGAAAGGATGAAAAGCAAAGTCGACTTTGGCGGAATTTGAACTCAGAACGTAACGTGAGACAAAATACCACTAAGCATTTTGTGCAGCATGGTAATGATTCTGCCAGCTCACCTTAATAGTAATAATAATAATAATAATAATAACCCTTTCTACTACAGTCACAAGGCCTGAAATTTGGCAGGCAGAGTTAGTCGATTATATCGACCCCAGTACATAATTGGTACTTATTTCATCGACCTTGAAAAGATAAAAGGCAAAGTCAACCTCGGCGGAATTTGAACTCAGAATGTAGCGACAGCTGAAATACTGCTAAGCATTTCGTCCAGTATGCTAACAATTCCGCCAGCTCACCTTAATAATAACAATGATAATAATAATGATAATAATAATAATAATAATTATAATAATAATAATAATAAGAGCACCGGGCTGAATAACAACATGGATGTGCTACACCGGGCTCCCTATACAAAAACATATCTAATCCAATAACATCGATGGAATTAGGCAACAGAACCGGTGGAAGATTTGAAGGAAGCGGTCTTTTAACGAAGATATTTTTTTTTTTTTAATATTTTTTTATTCTTAAAAAATGAAATTTCACTGCAATACAAAGCACAGGTCCTCCTATGCACGATGTCTCAATGAAACACGTGCGATCACACACGCAAAACCAACACCGGAAAGTTTACAAACTATATAAAAAAGAAATGGAACAAAATAGTAAGTACATATATTGAATAATTACGCATACACTCGAACGTGTACACAATGATATATACGTTTTGATACCCATAGAACTACACATGCATCTTAATGTTTACACAACTACGTGAAAATCACAGGACACACTCACGCATACGAAAACACATATCATAAACGAAGCAAAACCAAAACTTTTTTTTTTCTTCTTTATTTATTTTCATTTTGTGAACAAGCACAGACAGTGAACCATTCATAAGTTTAAAACGCCACACACACACACACACACAAAAATACACTATGCTCGGAGATAAATCTATCAACAAAAAAAATACAGATGAATACCGATCTGCTAGCCTTAAAAAACTACGCTACGAGCAATGTTTACATGCTGAGAACTCGGTGACGGTGTTGTCTCAAAAAACTGACCCTAAACAGACAAATCCGTCCCCTAATGTCAACGCCAAAGCTCGTCATGCCTCAATGATAACAAGGCAGATCACAAACCAGATTGGTCATCGACCGAATCACGAAGGGCCACTTACTCGAAATAGATCTGCTAGCCTTAAGAAGCTACGTCACGAGAGCTCGGAGACGGTGTTGTCTCAAAAAATGTACCCTAAGCAGACAGATCCGTCCCCTAGCGTCAACGTCGAAGCTTGTTATGCCTCACTGTTAATAAAACAAAATATAAACCGGAATGGTCATAGACCGGGTTATAAAGGACCACTTACTCGGATAATGAACCAAATCCGAGACGAGAAATCTGCTACTGGTTCAAATCTTCCCGACACACAGGAGCTGGAAGTACCCCACAACCGGAATATTCCAACAGATGGCCATCCATGCTCGTCATCAAATAACCAAAAGAAAAAGAATGAAAAATGGTCTAGGGAAGATAATAAAGAAGTTCTTACAGCCTTCTACCATGCCATATATTTCCCTACAGATAAATCTAATACTGTACAAACCTACTTAAACTGGAGACAGAAACACCTTGAAGTAAGACCCTACATAGACAGTAACAAACTTGCCAACGTCAGAAGAAACATTATGAAAAAAAAAATTACTAACTGAAGTAGAGATTGACCAAATTAAGCAAGCAGTAAAGGATAAGAAGAATGAAACTGCAGCTAAAGAAGATAGTACAGAGGAAATAATTATAAACCAGCCCAAGGCTGATGAAAATACAGTAATGATTGAAAGAGTTAAGGTAACTGATAGGCAAAGTGAAATACTCTCTGAACCAACCATAAACACTAATGCAGGTGAAAATCAAATAGATGAAGGAAGTCATACAGAAATCGACGCAACAGAACTACATGATCTAAAAAATCAAATCATGATTGAATGGCTGAAAATTAAAGAAACTAGTATGAATGAACGCGACACTCTCCCCAAAATTCGCAATTCTAACCAAAACCTGAAAATAATTGGTAAAATCCGCCTTGCACTTAAGGATATAATTTCAGCTAATGATGTTGATATTACAGATCTCAACCACCTGTACTATGCATCCGCAAGAATCTCAACGATTCTATGTGGTGAAAAGATTAGAAAAAGACAACACTCCCACAAAAAGCCTTCTTGGCAAGAACGCATTCAACACCAAATTAAGCTGCTTAGATCTGACATAGAATGTTTGAAAAACCTTAAATTTGACAAGAGTATCAAACCTACAAAGACCCATAAACTAAAGAAAAAATATAATATGAAAACCATAGTTGACATTGATGCCACCATAGAAACCATCAAGCAAAAGGTATGTGCTAAAGCTGCCCGCATAGCAAGGTATGAAAAGCGTGTTAGATTCTTCCGAGATAATAACATGTTCAAAAATAACCCCAAAAATTTCTACAGGAAGATAGGGAAAACACCAGTAACAATAAAGTCTGTCCCATCAAAAGAAGAAGTGCAAGAATTTTGGAATAAAATCTGGGCAGAAGATAAAACACACAATGAAAAGGCCCCTTCGATTGATAGAATATCTACAGACCTAGACTCCTTAGAGGAGCAAAAGTGGGAGGGGGTCAGGGTAGAAGATATAAGATCTGCTCTCAGGAGGTCAAGCAAATGGAAGTCTCCAGGAAAGGATAAAATTCCTAACTTCTGGTTGAATGCCTTCCCAGAAAGCCATGAACTGCTAACAAAACTTTACAACGATGTTTTGCAAAATCCTAGTTTGATGCCCTCTTGGCCAGTTAATGGTTTAACATTCCTGCTTCCAAAAAATGAGGAAACAAACGAACCAAAAAATTATCGCCCCATAACCTGCTTAACAACAATGTATAAGACACTAACATCTGTCCTAACCGAGTACACCTATAGTTTTTTAATAGAAAGTAGCATATTCCCTAATGAGCAAAAGGGATGTAAACGTGGATCTTATGGTTGTAAAGATCAGCTACTCATCAATAAGATGATCTTAGAAGATTGTCACAAGCGACACAAAAACTTGTCAATAGCCTGGATAGACTATAAAAAGGCCTTTGATAGCCTACCACATAGCTGGATTAGGAAATGTCTGGAAATGTATAAAATAGCTCCTACTCTGCGAAACTTTTTATCTGTAAGTATGAGATCATGGAGAACCACACTGATGTTGAACAATGACAATGAATCTCTAAATGCTGGAGATGTAAGAATTTCATGTGGCATTTTCCAGGGTGACTCACTATCACCACTCCTCTTCTGTCTAGCCCTAATACCGCTCTCAAAATTGCTCAATGATGCACAGTATGGTTATAAAATATTTGATAAAAATATAAATCATCTCATTTACATGGATGATTTAAAGCTCTTTGCAAAAAATGACCAACAACTCAAAGGCCTACTAGCGATTGTTAAACAATTCAGTGATGACATCAGGATGCAATTTGGCCTTGATAAATGTGCAAAAGCTACCTTTATCAAAGGAAAAATGACAAATACATCTAATGTGAACCTTGACCAGCAAAATGTCATAAAAGAGTTAGAACCAGCGGAGAGCTACAAATACCTAGGGGTAATTGAAGGGGACAATATCAAGCACTCAGTGATGAGGGAAAGGATCAGAAGAGAATGTTATCGCAGGGTGAGAGCAATACTGAAGACAGAGCTGAACGCGAGAAACAGGATCGAAGCGATCAATGCTCTAGCCATACCAGTCGTGACTTACAGTTTCAACATCGTTAACTGGTCAATTACTGAAATATGTAATGTTGACAGAAAAATACGAAAACTGTTGACAATGCATAGAATGCACCACCCTAAGGCAGATATAGAACGTCTTTATCTGCCAAGAAAAGAAGGAGGCCGAGGACTTTTACAGCTGGCATTATCAATGAAGGTAGCCACAATTGGCCTAGACACCTATCTGAAAAACTCTGAGGACTGGATGCTAAAACTTGTCTTAAAATATGAAAGCAAGAAAGCATCTTACTCAGTAACAAAACAGGCAAAGGAATATCTAAGTGAATTCCAATTGCAACAAATTCAAGAATTAGACGAACTAGAAACACCTGCAGAAAAAGCTAAGCGCTTGAAAACCCGTGCTAAAATTGCTGCCTTAGCTATTATGACTGAAAAATGGCATGGAAAACCTCTCAATGACAAATACCCAAAGAGAGCGAATAATGCAGATATTGACAAAGCCCTTACCCACCAATGGTTAATGGCCTCTGGCTTGAAATCAGAAACAGAGGGGTTTATCATAGCAGCCCAAGATCAATGCCTACCTACAAAGAACTACCAGGCCAACATATTAAAGAACGGCAGCTCCCCATTATGTCGTATATGCCAACAACAAAATGAGACCATCGATCATGTTGTCTCCATGTGTAGTCTGCTTGCGCCTACAGAGTATCTCAACAGGCATGATAGAGCTGCACAATATATTCACTGGGTAATATGCAAAAAGCTGGACTTGCCCCATGATAAAAACTGGTGGGAACACAAACCACCCCCAGTACTTGAAAATGATCACATTGCACTCCTCTGGAACTTCACCATTCAAACTGACAGAAAGATAGACGCAAATAGGCCAGACATCATACTGAAAGACTTCAGACAAAAATCATGCCTCCTCATTGATATGACTGTCCCAATCGATATAAACGTATCTGTCAAGACCTACCAAAAACTGAGCAAATATAAAGATCTTGAAATAGAAATGAGCAAAATGTGGAATCTGAAGACGAAAACAATACCTATTGTCATAGGTGCCCTGGGAATGACAGCAAAACGGGCTGATTACTACCTAGATCAGATTCCAGGAAACCCCAAAATGGCTGAAGTTCAAAAAATAGTGCTCATGGGAACTGCCCATATCCTACGTAAAATACTGTCTATGTGATCTCAAATTTTAAAGCAAACACATAATTTTCTTATGGTTTCTTAAACATTCACTTGAACAAAACTGTACAAATCCAAATATATGGTACCCTAGGCATAACACCTACATGAACTTCTAACTTGTTGTCTCTTGAGGTCTCTGGGTGAGACTTGGATCCAACTTGTACAAATGTAAAACAAAAGTCAAACATAAAATAATAATAATAATAATCCTTTCTACTAAAGGCACAAGGCTTGAAATTTGGCAAGAGGGGGTTAGTCAATAAAATAACCCCCCCATACATAACTGGTACTTATTTCGAGGGGCAAAGTTAGCCTCGACAGAATTATAATAATAATAATGATTTCTTCATAAAGATTATTATTCAAAAGGTTTACATCATTAACAATAACAATAATAAAAATAGTGAGTGGCTGTGTGGTAAGTAGCTTGCATACCAACCACATGGTTCCGGGTTCAGTCCTACTGTGTGGCACCTTGGGCAAGTGTCTTCTACTATAGGCTCGGGCCGACCAAACCCCTGTCTGGGTTAGCAAGTATTTCAGCAGTATCTTGCTCAAGAGCACAACACATAACCTGGTCCAGCAATTGAACTCACAACCTCAAGATTGTTAATCTGATGCTCTAACCTCTGAGACACGTACCTTCACACCACCACACACATACACACTCACACAATCATATAATTGGATGGCTATTGTATGTATGTATGTATGTACATACATGAATAAAAGAGTTTACTTGTGAGATCCAAAATAATAACTATTTTACTTAAATTTCTTAGATGAATTTTCTTTATAATTTAAATGACGACATTTCCTTATTTCTTATCTTGGTTATAACTGTCTAATCAAATATATCACAATATTAAAGCTACATTGAAAATATCAAAAGCAATATTCTTTTATTTCCATTCTAAAAATTACATTAGTTTTTATCAAGTTACACAATTTGTCAGTACCAGTTCTTGGGTTCTATGACTTTTGTCAATGTAAGTAACATAGTGGAATCTCTCTAGAAGTGTTTTACATACGCACACAAACACACACATTTACACATAGATATAGTGATAGATAGACAGATAGATAGATGGAGAGAGAGAGAGAGAGAGAGAGAGAGATACAAATAGGCAAACATTTTGTTTTATGGATGGTGCTTTCTTTGCATGTGTGAAACATTACACATGTGCACACACACATGCACACACACACACACACACAAACACACACACATTTACATGCTTACACGTAATTACATGATCACAACAGAAGAGTTTGCACTGAGCGACCCAGATATCTGACTCTTTACCTAAAAAAAGAACCAGATACCTGATTATGTTAATGTGAAATGCTTTTTAAAGAATACCTCGGTAGATTTTCCTCTCATGTCTTGATTCACTACCTTCTACCAGAATAGCACATCTTCCAGCATATTTCTCATAAATGATCATAATTATTGATTTCTAACATAGGAACAAGCCCACGCAGATTAGCAGGAGGGAACAGTTCAATACACCGGCTCCAGTTCTTGACTAGTAAAATAAAATGCATCTTCCATTGATTTTGTTGACAAGCATTACAGCTATTTAATCAACTGAACCACCTTTTCATTGATTACTCATTTGCTTGTTTCAATCATTTTGACTGTGGCCATGTTGGAACACCGGCTTTTAGTTTAAGAAATCGACTTATTCTTTGTAAGCCTGGTACTTATTCTATCAGTCCCTTTTTCTGAATCGCTAAGTTATGGGAACATAAACACACCAAGATCAGTTGTCAAGCAATAGTGGAGGGACAAATACTGACACAAACACACAAATATATGCATATATATATGTATATGTATATATATATATACATATACATATATATATAAATATATATATATATATATATATATATATATATATATATATATATATATATAAATATATATATATATATATACTATAGCCTCAGGCCGACCAAAGCCTTGTGAATGGATTTGGTAGACAGAAACTGAAAGAAGCCTGTTGTATATATATATATATATATATATATATATATATATATATGTATATATATATGGTCAGCCTGAGGCTATAGTAGAAGACACTTACCCAAGGTGCCATGCCGTGGGACTGAACCCGGTACCATGTGGTTGGGAAGCAAGCTTCTTACCACATGGCCAGGCCTGCGCCTATAATAGAGATTATTGAATTATGGAGTAATTGGCTGAACATTCCACAGACATTTATTTATGGTCTTAACCCTCAAATAAACTCAGCCTAACACTAAATGTGACATGACTGGTCCTTAGAATTACAGTAACCAAGTTTCTATACAGTTTTTGACTGCTTTTATTTCACTCAAGGTATTGATCAATATGAGACTATGGTGAAAAATGTTTACCCAAGGTACCACTCAATGGGACTGAACCCAGGACTTTATCATTGTGAAGCAAATGTCTTAACTCATGCCTGGTAGTTATTGTATTGATTCTAAAGAATAAAAAGCAAAAATGACCTAAGTTGGATTTGAACTCAAACAGTAAAGGAGAGCAACTAAATATGATACAACATTTTGTCCAATGATCCACCCAGTTAGAACCATCTCTGTCATCACTTAATGTTCACTTTCCAATGCTTTCATAGGTCAGACAGTATTTTTTTTCCAACTGGATGCCCTTCCTGTTACCAACCTTCACCTGTTTCCAAGAAAGGTAATACTTCCCATTGCCCTGACATATTTTCATAGAATATTAGAAAGGAATAACACTGCTTGTGTAGTGGTGAGACTCATTTACAACTATCACATGATATCAAGACAAGGGTGCATGCAAACACACACATGCATATGTCTATACACACACACACACATGCACGCATGCACACTCATGCATGTACATACATACACATATACACAATGAGTTTCTTTCAGTTTCTCTCAACTAAATCCACTGATAAGATATTGTAAGCCCATGGTTATAGTAGAAAGCATTTGCCCAAGGTGCTGCACAGTGGGACTGAACCCAAGATGATATAGTTGGGAAACAAGCCTCTTAACCACATAGCCACATCTGCATCTCTAAATTTTTACAGTGTAATTGAGTTGACCATTACATTTTAATAAAGTTAATGAGAGAGCACACACATGGTCATTTAATATATTAGAAAAAGAAACCATATCTTCCTCAAATTATATCTACCAACTTCAAAAAGAAAAAAAACATCAAATTACATAAACTGTGAAAATCTGACAGGATAATCATAATCACATAGGGAACACTTCTGTCTATTAGACTGCTGGATCAGATCTGACCTGGGGCTAAAAATTATTTGAAAAAGCATTTAATTTTTTCTTGAATAACCACAAGAGGGAAAAGTAAGTTTGATTCAACTGGAAACTGAACTCAGAAGTGAAAATAATTCTAATTTTAGCATAAGGCCAGAAATTTTGATGGGAGGGAAAGAAATCAATTATTTATTTTATCAACCCCTAAAGAATGAAAAGCAGAGTTTACCTCAGCAACATTTGCACTCATAATGTAAATATCTGAGAGAAATGCCTCTAAGCATTTTGCTAAATTTGGTAATGATTCTGCAAGCTCACCACTTTCAGAAATGTGAAAATAATAAAAAATATCACAAAGTGTTAAAAACATTTTAACACTTTAACGTCACAATAATGATTAATGAAAAAGTAAATAATAAATGAATCAATGTAAAGCTGATTTCATCTTCTTTCAACATGTAGTGGCCATAAACCAGATATGAAATATGCACGCGTACACACACACACACACACACACACACACACACACACACACACACACACACACACACACACACACACATACACATGTATATGTATGTATTAGGTTGTTTTACATGAAATATCGTATTTGAAAGGTAGCAATAAAATGTTTCAGAAGTGTTAGAGAACTGATTTATTTAATTAAAGTATGATCCACGTTCATTTATGACTTTTACCCAACGTTTCTCTGTCATATATTCCATCTTTTAAAATAAATTCATTTTTTCCTGGAGAAGTAATTTTTATCACAGACAAGTGAATTTTGGTAGAGGAGCCTTGCAAGATAGACGGAAGAGCATTATAGAGAATGAAGGTGAGTATATTTTAGATTAAAAAAGAATTTTGTTTATCTTAATTTTGAAAAATAAAAGAAGTATAAAGAAACCCACATTATTTATGGGATGACCCAATATACATGTATATATGCATATATGTGTGTATATATATATATATATATATATATATATATATATATATATATATATATATAAATAATTAAAACATAGGGTAAAAATCAGATATTAATTAATATCGATTTATTACCAGGAAGCTAGCACATTGAAAGAATCCGAGAGATTCAGAAAAAATATCTGAGATCTTAGGGGATTAAGGTATATTTTTATATATGGGAGAATATACAAATAATAACAACAGACGAGGACAGGTGGTGTAAATAACAAAAGTATATATTAGTATGACGCTCGGGAATACGGAAAGTCTTTGACGTTTCGAGCTACGCTCTTCAACAGAAAGAATACGGAGACAAGGAGAAAAACATGGAGAAAAAAAATTGAATAGTGTTCAGTCAATGGTCAATCATATATTTTTATATATATAATGTTGACCAGTAAAGTGGTCAATATATAATGTTGATCAGGATATATATATATATATATATATATATATATATATGATGGACTCTCCTGTCGTTAGACAACATATGAGGGTTCAACAATTTCTTACTGAGCAAACACACAGATGATTTGTTTATAGTGATCAAATGTTTGTGTCGACACAAGCTCACTCCCTCTATCAGATTGACATTACCTGGGCAGGTGCCACATGCCAGATGTCAAAATGATCACAGAGCAACATGAAATGAAATGCTTTGCTCAAGAACACAACACAATGCCAGGTCTGGGAATTGAACTCACGATCTCGCATTCATGAGTGCAACACTTTAACCACTAAGCCATGCTTAGTGGTTAATAGGAGCACTCCATCGGTTGCAATGACGAGGGTCTCAGCTGATACAATCAACAGAACAGCTTGCTTGTGAAATTAACGTGCAGGTGGCTGAGCACTCCACAGACACATGTACCCATAACATAGTTCTTAGGGAGATTCAGCGTGACACAGAGTGTGACAATCCCTTTGAAATACAGGTACTACTCATTTTTGCCAGCTGAGTGGACTCGAGCAACATGAAATAAAGTGTCTTGCTCAAGGACACAATACATTGCCAGGAATTGAACTCATGACTTTACAATCGTGAGCTGAATGCCCTAACCACTAAGCCATGCACCTTCACTTAGTGGTTAACATTTATGTAAATAGATAGATAGATAGATAGATAGATAGATAGATAGATAGACAGATAGATAGATAGATAGATAGATAGATAAATATGTATATATATATATATATATATATATATATAGATAGATAGATAGATAGATAAATATGTATATATATATATATATATATATATATATATATATATATATAGATAAATAGATAGATAGAGAGAGAGAGTGATTCAACATTATCAACACACTTCCTGACAAAAATGCATTATCAAGCAGAATCTATTAATATTTCTAACTATTGTACTTGTTTTCATCAATCAATATTTTAAAATAGAACTGGGCTTGTGCCAAAATTTTAAGTCAATATTTTAAAATAGAACTTTCTATTTAAATGACTTTCACTTCTTCCCATCACATCTGATTCAATACTCTTGTCTTTCTGACTTCTTCCTTCCTTTTTACAATACTAGTATTAACTATTTATTAGATTACATCCACCTCCACCAAGTAAACAAAAAAAAAAACACTAACACAAACAATAGTAATATAAACAAGAATGCAAAAATAAGGAGAGAAGATAGGAAACAAGAATTTTTACAAAAAAAAAAAAAAACTGTTGGCATTTTTTTCCAACATAACTAGAACCCAACCAGTTAAAACTGGATGGAAATATCAATGCTTATCTATCTATCTATCTATCTGTCTATCTGTCTCTTTGTATGTATGTATGTATGTATGTATGTGTGGAAGCGCAATGGCCCAGTGGTTAGGGCAGCGGACTCACAGTCGTAGGATCGCAGTTTCGATTCTCAGACCGGGCGTTGTGAGTGTTTATTGAGCGAAAACACCTAAAGCTGTATTTTAGAGAGTATGTTAACTGGTTACCTGCCCAGTAGCAAGGCTCTAAAGAAAACGGCCTTGATCTTTCCATCATTATTCACACAACGATTCATTCTTTAAATTTAATTGACTGGATTTGCAAACTCTCCACCAATTGTTCATAGACGTTTGCTTTCTCTTGCATTTTCTTAATGTCAAGTGGACATCTAATTTCTACAACGGGGCATATTTTTATTTTGTGGAGCCAAACAATACCAGGCCAACTGTGTTTTAATTTCATTACTGTTATTTTTAGTTATAGTCCTCTGGCTCATCCATTCCTGTTGGATCTTCCAACCAATGCCAGCATGGAAAACAGACATTAAACAATACAGTTTCTTCTTCTTCTTCTTCTGCTGCTGCTGCTGCTACTACTGTTGATGATGATGATGATGACGACGATGACGATTACAACAATGACAATAATGATGACAACCAATATTTCTTTTAATTAATCAATCACAATATTTTTCCTCGCTATTTGTTGTTATAATTTTCTTAATCTATTAAAAACCATTCTGGTCGACTACATCATCTCTCATGGGAAAATAGCATTTTCATGAATGTAACTGAAAAATTAGCCACGATTTGAACTATAAACTCACTACAGAAATTTTCTCAGCATTTTCACCAACTTCTCTTCTTAATATTTATTGCCTTTAAAGTAAATAAGGTGGCAGAATCGTTTGCTTGCTGAGCAAAATGTTTAGCAGTATTTTGTTCACCTGTATGTTCTAAGTTAAAATACTGCTGAGATCGACTTTACCTTTCATTCTTTCGAGGTCAATAAAAGAAGTACCATTTGAGCACTGGGGTCAATGAAATTAATTAAAGTTCTCAAAATTGCTGGCCTTGGACCAATATTTGAAACCAATATCTATTTCCTTTATTATAGAAACAAGTAAAGTTGATTTGTTTTGTATTTCCAAACTTCATCAAACAAACAGTAATGTCCATTTGACATTTATTACCCCAACCATTCATTTTTCTATCTACTATTCCTGAGAGAGTTCTTGAGGTAGAACCCTTGAGTACCTTGTCCACAGGATCCTATCAGAAGCAACTGTTATTACACTTTCCTGCAGGATTCTCAAGTGCTTCTTACTCTTGTAGCATCATAATTCACTTTGTTAACTTCAACTATATGAACAGCTAACTGAAGTGTCATCCACCACTTGTAGCCTAGTTTTTTTTTTATAGAGAAAGACTAACAGAGACAAGGGAAAGCCTAACTCTTGGCTTTCAACTTGTAGCTGAAAGCTAACAGTGTAAGAATCAAACCTCAAGCATGACATCAGCAACAGAGATGAGAAATCATCAAAGTATTTGCAATGACATGACCAGCAAGGCACACACATACATGCACTCACACACACACACACACACACACACACACACACACACACACACACACACACACACACACACACACACACACACTCAGCAATCAGAAGAAAAAAAACACGAACTCCTATGTGATATTTATTTCTTCCCTTTTCTGTATGTATGGCCAATCATACCTGACATTTTTATTCTGTCCAAAACGTTTGTAGCTCTCATGTAAAAGCTGTTCAGTCAAGCTGTTCCTGGTTTAGTCTTTGTTGGGGAAGGGCTCAAGTTTTCATAACTTAACACCAAACACACACATTTCAAGCTCACCAATTTTTGTTTCTGTCTGTGAACAAAACAAAATGGTCAATGAGATATAATTGCTTTTTGTTTTTGATTTTGTGGTTAATTCTTGGCCTGTACAGCTTCAAGTCATCCAGAAAGAAATGATGAAAGATGTTTTTGGAGTCACTTGTATAACTACTCTGTTCTGTGAACAAAAGGACAAGGTGTAATACTTGACATGCTGCCTACAGGACATATGTACGAATGAATGAACGTATGTATATAAGTGTGTGACATGTGTGCGTGTGCATGTGTGTGTGCATGTTCGTGTGTGTGTGTGTGTGTGTGTGTGTGTGTGTGTGAGGTATAGTGACTGTGAAGCAAAAATATTTTCCCTAACAGCTTTTAAGAAACACTGAAGTTGATAGAATTCTTGGTGACAGGTGCTTGTCTGTTGTTTATATGACATTTCATTTATATTCATTTTTCTCCCTAAAGCATCCAACCTGTTGTCAATTTAGTTTGAAATGTAAAGATAGAAGAATTGATACATCAAATCATTACAATGACTTACTATTTCATGCAGTCACTCAAAAACTGATGTCTTTTAATATCTGAGGTGAGCCTTTACACAACACTATGATTAAGTATTTGAAAACTTTGACAGAATACTAAAGTAAGCTGTTTCAAATTAACCTCTGTCAATTCTACACTTCCTGTGAGTTCCATCAACCATTGGTATATTAGAAAAGATAAGCATCTTTGTGTAGTGTATCTTGTAAATATCATCTTGCTGTGTATGACAATAAATGACATACTGGCTGATTCATTGGAACAGTGATGCTCAATTTTTTTTGTAGCATGGATTGGTTTCATACAAGATAATTTTTCCATGCATTGGGGAATCATGCACATAAGAAAACACAATAAAGTGTATAATATATGTGAAGGCATGTAGCTTAGAGTATTTGGCTTATGACTCCTCCCATGTGATGTCCTTGGTCAGTGTTGATGATGATGGACAAACTAATGCTATATCTAGGGAAGAGCTAACTGTTCAATCTTACAATAGTAGGGAAAAAAATAATAATGGCAACAGATTAATATTGACGAAGAATTGTTTTAAAATGATTAATAATTGAAATCATCATTTCATAGTTTTTATTAAAAAAAAAATTCAAATCCACAAATGGTGCTGACAGTGGCAGTCATAAAGGTGGTGGTGGTGGTAGGGGGATGTCATTGGAGGAGAAGGAAACATTAAAAAGAAAAGCAATAAATTGTAAAAAATTACACTTAAGTAAGAAAAGGGAGGATGTTGGATATAGTAAGTGGAGATATGTGAATACATGATTAATTAACAATGATAAACAAAGCCAATAGTCTTGTTATCTCCCACCCACCCCTGCATCCAGACACACCCTGCCATGTTTAATTTCTCGGTAATAAATCCTAGTTAATCTTCTTAAAAAGCAAAATCTTAAGTAATTACCATGATAGAGAGAGAGAGAGAGGGAGAGAGAGATTTGATGAAGTGTGATGGAACTGTGTTGCTGATTTAGTTTCTTTTAACCTTTGTTGTTGTTGTTGTTGTTGTTGTTGTTGTTGTTGTTGTTGTTGTTGTTGTTGTTGTTGTTGTTGTTGTTGTTGTTGTTGTTGGTGGTGGTGGTGGTGGTGGTGGTGGTGGTGGTGGTGGTGATGGTGGTGGTGGTGGTGGTGGTGGTGATGGTGGTGGTGGTTTTCTTTTATTTTCAAATTTGATTCAATTTGTTTTATAGAATATAAATTGTTTGTATTGAGTTTTCTGTCTCCTTATTAATGTTTCATTCATTCATTCTTTCTTTCTTTTTTCTTTCTTTCTTTTTCCCCTTCTTTCTTTCTTTCTTTATTTTCTATTAGCTACTATTTGTTACATTTATAAGAATTATCAGGACAGGATTTTGAGATTTTCAGACTATGAATTGCATCTTTGTGTGCTTCTATGTTTCTACACTTTATTTTTATGAGTCTATTATTTTATTATCATCATGTGATCTTGTCTGAAATACATACTCAAAAGTAAGCATCTTCCACTCTCTTCCTTTCAATTTCTTCCTCATATAAAACAAACAATATATATAATGAAGGGTTTTTGGTATAGTTTCTACCATTAGCAATACCTTGTGTATAAGACCAAGTCACTTAACTCTCAAGCCCAGTGGTTCTTAATCCTTTTTTACCTATGGACCCCTTTGATTACACTTTGCTCTACTGGGCCCTCATAGCCATTTGATGTTTAAAAATTCTTGTTATATTTTTATAATTAAATATTATTAGAAATTATATTTTAAAAAATTGTTAAAATATTTTATGTATTGTAGAAGAATAACTGATCTAAGGCGGCGAGCTGGCAGAAACGTTAGCACGCTGAGCGAAATGCTTAGTGGTATTTCGTCTGCTGTTACGTTCTGAGTTCAAATTCCGCCGAGGTCAACTTTGCCTTTCATCCTTTTGGGGTCGGTAAATTAAGTACCAGTTATGCACTGGGGTTAATGTAATAGACCTAACCCCTTTGTCTGTCCTTGTTTGTCCCCTCTATGTTTAGCCCCTTGTGGACAATAAAGAAATAATAACCGATCTATTACACAAGAATTTTAACAACAAAATCTCACATGGCCGCCCAGGGTCAAACGGACCTTGGGTAAGAACCACTGTGATAGCTTGTGTATCCATAATTATGTATTAAGGAATGGTATAGTTCACATCAAAACACCTTAAGAACTTTGTCAAAAGTAATATTTGTGACATCATCAGTAAAGCCTTGTTCTATTTCAAGTTGGAGAACCTACCTAAATTGTCTGCTTATGGTCTCCACGTGCTTTTCATTTCATGGATTGGAAACTTATTGTTCTATTTTAAGAGATGAGGAATTATGTACATTATTTACATTCAATGGATATTTTTCCTCATCTTGTTTGTTGTTAACACAATGTTTCGGCTGATATACCCTCCAGCCTTCTTCAGGTGTCTTGGGGAATTTTCGAACCTGGGTTCTCATTCCTAAGGTATTCTTCAATGTTGTTATTATTATTGTTATTGTTCAGGTCACTGCTTAGAATCGAACTCGGAATCTTGGGGTTATGGCCAGTCATAGAGTGACTACACGTTTCCTATCCACAAAGTGCTCAGCCTTATAGAAGACTCATCAGATTCCAATAGTCATGAACATATGTATGTTTGACAAGTCATCTATGAGGCTGACCCCTTTATGGATAGGAAACTTGTAGTCACACTATGACCAGACATATAATTATCTTCTTGTAAACACATTATTACTCTGAAATTTAGAGCATGCTTCATTTTCAGATATGCAATCCACTGAGGTGAGAGAGAGAGAGAGAGAGATATGCATATATATGTATATGCATATGTATACATATTCACATACACACATGTA
Organism: Octopus bimaculoides; assembly: GCF_046866305.1. Taxonomy (NCBI): domain Eukaryota; kingdom Metazoa; phylum Mollusca; class Cephalopoda; order Octopoda; family Octopodidae; genus Octopus; species Octopus bimaculoides. The sequence goes on from NC_142929.1 coordinate 133,870,809, forward strand.
CATGCATATCTAAATTCTTCCATATTCTCTTTCACTGAACTTACAAATAGCTCACTAAAGAATTGTGACATCTATCAACATCTGCACTCAAGTGCACTTTTGATTATAGGATTAAAAGATATTAACAGGACAATCGATGAGGCAGGAAAGCAAATGTAATGGATGTCAAAGAATATGTATAAGCAGCCATGTCTCACTTGTCACTAATAATGATTTCAAACATTAGGAATAAGGCCAATTTTGAAATAAGAACACAACATGGTATTATATTTGTATTGATATGGGAAAATAAAAGGGTAAAAATAGGGAAAATGTAGTGTTCACAAACGCAAAAAGAACAGTAATTCCAAACTAAAACACTGATACCAGAATGAGGTGACTAGACATGAGTGTTTGGACATTGACAGTTTGGACATTCAGCCTGTTTTGGTGACACATGTTTTGACACTGAAGGTAAATGCACACACACACACACATACACAACACAGAAATATACACATACAAATAGAGAGAGTGAGAGAGTTTACACATACAGACATAATTGGATGCCCACACAAATAAACAGAGAGAGAGAGAGAGGCAGATAGACAGATAGATAGATAAATATATAGATAGATAGAGAGACAGAGATAGATAGATAGACAGAGAGAGATGGTGGTGGTGGTAGTTTTGATGTTGTTGTTGTTGGTGGTGGTGATAATGGTGATGATGATGATGATGATGATTATGAAGAGGAGGATGATTGAAAATCTAAGATGATTTTTATGAGGACCTTGATATCCAAACCAGAAGTGATAAATCTAAACACTACAGTGGATGAACACATTTCATCATTGATGACAACACTATCCATAAAGTGGAAGATGGCATTTTGGAGGATCACTGCATAACTATTTGGCAACTAGCCCAAGAAGTGAAGATAAGTGCAGGGTCCATGGAAAAAAATCATTCATGACTATTTGCACATGCGGAAATTCTCTGCACGATGGATTTCCCAGATGTTCACACCTTTTCAGAAGCAGAGGCGAGTCAATTGCCCCCAGGTTCTTTTGGCAATGTGTCAAGAAAATGAGGAGGAATTTTTCAGCAGACTTATCACACAGGATGAAACATGGGTCCATCACTATGATCCTGAGACTAAAGTCCAGTCAAAGCAATAAAAGCATGATAACTCACCACCTCCAAAGAAGGCTCATGGCCAACCCTCAGCAGGCAAGGTGATGCTCACAGTCTTTTGGGACCAGCACGGAGTAGTGATGATGGATTTTCTGGCAAAGGCACCACACTTAACTTCATATTATGCTTCACTGCTGCAGAAATTGTGAACGCCATCAAAGCAGAGAGGTGTGGCATGCTGACCAAAGGAGTCTGCCTCCTCCAAGACAATGCCCCAGCTCACAATGTGCATTTTGCCCAGATGAAAGCACACTCCTGCAGCTATGAAATCCTTCCTCATCCCCCCTTATTCTCCTGACCTCATACCATTTGACTTCCAGCTCTTTCCAGCCATGAAGTCTTTTTTGAAGGGAAGCATTTTTCAGATGATGATGAACTTATCTCCAAAGTAAAGTCTTGGCTACAGATGCATCCTAACAACTTCCACAGACAGGTATTCACAGTTGCATAAAGCAATGGGAGAAATGTATCACTATTGGTAGTGGCTATTTAGAGAAGGGTGGAGGCGCAATGGCCTAGTGGTTAGAGCAGTGGACTCGCAGTCGGAGGATCGCGGTCTTGATTCCCAGACCGGGTGTTGTGTGTGTTTATTGAGCGAAAATACCTAAAAGCTCCACGAGGTTCTGGCAGGTGACCCCTGTTGTACTCTTTCGCCCCAACTTTCTCTCACTCTTTCTTCCTGTTTCTTGAGTAATGCTGCGATGGACTGGCATCCCATCCAGCTGGTGGGGGGGAACACATACGCCATAGAAACCGGGAAACCGGGCCCATGAGCCTGGCTAGGCTTTAAAAGGGCGCATAAATAAAAAAAATTTAGAGAAGGACTAATAATTATGTCAAGTTTCGTTTATTCCGGTCCTTAGGAAATGGGTCAGGGGAAATCTTTAATGAACATCCTTTGTATGCGTATGTGTGTATGTGTGTGTTATGTATGTATGTACATACACACATACATGCACACATATATTTCAATATACTACAAAGGTACTTATGCATGAGAAAAATACCTATGGATTTTAAAACTCAATTTTTAACATAGCATTATGCTTCAGATATCATATAATTCAATACATTAACAATAGCACCTATGATAACACATAAAGTTTATAATTGGCTGAAATGATTGTAATGAGCAAACCATGCTAACAATGGTAGAAAGCAAATACTATCAGTGATATTTCAATATAATGCATTTCTTCTTCTCTACAACCATTCCTATAACAATCAGGAATGTTTACATCCACACAACTATTATCAACAGTAATTATCATCATATAACATAATTATCAACAATCAGTAATAGCTATTATATAACATAATTATAAATAATTAATAAGTCATTATAACTACAAAATATGAATAATAAATATGATTAAATAATATTAAAGAGAGTTGTAATTATGTGAGAGTCATTTTGTCAGGAATATTTTGAAATATAAATCTCTGTCATTGTTGCAGATGTGCATGTGTGTGTGTATGTGTGTGTGTGTGTATTTGAGTAGTAGTAGTAGTAGTAGTAGTAGTAGTAGTAATTGTGGTGGTGACTATAAAAAAAAAAGGCAGAAATAATATTGTGGTACTGTTTAAATACAAATAAAGATGATGTCTTTATATATGTCAAGGCATATATAAGAAGTTAACTTAGTAACAGTTCAATAAATTAGATACTGTAAATCCTCGAGTATAATCTGCACTTTTTTCCCAAAATTTAAAGGTCAAAATTTCTAGTGCGTACTATATACGAGGTTAAAAATAAAAAATATTTTCTAAGCAAAATTTTCTAAGTGATAAATATGTAAAGGCAATTTACTTAATATTTATTTTTCACAGACGTTATTACTGTTATTTCTTTATTTTCTGCAAACAAAGTGCACAAAAAAGCTAGACGTTTGCATTATGTTATATATACAATAATAATAAAGGATGTTACCATATATATATATGTTTACAAATCAAGGATGTTATATAGACCTCCTTAACTCAAGTTAGAGAAGGGGTGCGTATTATGCACAAGGTTTAGGTTTTGCAGAGGTACAGCCCCCTAAAAATCCCCTGCATATTATACTCAAGGGCGGACTATACTCGAGGATTTATGGTATAAAATAAATCTAAAGGTATAATTGAAAATAAGTTAGAAAAGGTCAGATATCTGTAAATTCACATATCTGTACTACTACCATTTATCACCTTCTCCTCTTCAGTGACCCTCTCCCATTTCCTTTCCTTCACTTTCTCTCCCCCAGACTGATATTCACTGCATCCATTGCCACGTCCATCTATACTCATCTGTCTTATTATTTTCACACTCTAGTGCACTTACCTATCCCCCCACCTTTTTTGTTCGGCTGCCCCTGTTTTCTTTCTCTCTCTCTCTCTCTCTCTCTCTCTCTCTCTCTCACCTTTTATCTTGACTTAACATCCCTCTTTCCAGATGAGCGAGCCATGTATTCACCTCTTCAGCAAGACACCTGCTCCTCTCCGCCCATCATACTTCCATATCTCTCAATCTTAAACCCCACTCAGTTGAGGGGTCTTGTCTTGTACGTACATGGTGACCTCAGCACTGCTGGTGCCATGAAGAAAGCCAGTAATGCATTAACAACATCCATCCCGGTGACATGTTAAAGGTACCTGGTACACTCTGTGGAGTGGTTGGCATTAGGAAGGACATCTAACCATAGAAACCAAGCCAGGACAGACTGGAGCCTAGTGCAGCTCTCTAGCTGGCCAGTATCAGCCAAACTATCTTACCCATACCAGCATGGAAAACAGACACTAAAAGTTGGTGATGATGATGATGATGATGATGACGATGATGATGATGATGATGATGATGATGATGACGATGATGATGATGACGACGATGACGACGACGACGATGACGACGACGACGACGACGACGACGACGATGATGATGACAATGACGATGATGATGACGATGACGATGATGATGATGATGATGATATAGGAATGCAGAAGTGGTCTTTTTCAGGTTAGAGTCATCATCATCATCATCATCATCGTTTAACGTCCGCTTTCCATGCTAGCATGGGTTGGACGATTTGACTGAGGACTGGTGAAACCGGATGGCAACACCAGGCTCCAGTCTGATTTGGCAGAGTTTCTACAGCTGGATGCCCTTCCTAACGCCAACCACTCAGAGAGTGTAGTGGGTGCTTTTACGTGTCACCCGCACGAAAACGGCCACGCTCGAAATGGTGTCTTTTATGTGCCACCCGCACAAGCCAGTCCAGGGGCACTGGCAACGATCTCGCTCGAAAATCCTACAGGAGCCAGTCAGGCGGTACTGGCAACGGCCACGCTCAAAATGGTGCATCTCATGTGCCACCCGCACAAGAACCAGTCCAGGGGCACTGGCAACGATCTTACTTGGCTTGCCGGGTCTTCTCACGCACAGCCCATTTCCAAAGGTCTCGGTCCGTAGTCATCGCCTCGGTGAGGCCCAATGTACGAAGGTCTTGCCTCACCACCTCAGCCCAGGTCTTCCTGGGCCTACCTCTTCCACGGGTTCCCTCAACTGTTAGGGTGTGGCACTTTTTCACGCAGCTATCCTCCTCCATTCTCACCACATGTCCATACCAGCGCAATCGTCTCTCTTGCACGCCACAACTGATGCTTCTAATGTTCAGCTTTTCTCTCAAGATACTTACACTCTGACGGGTATTCACATTGACATTACACATCCAACGGAGCATACTGGCTTCATTCCTTGCGAGCTTACGTATGTCCTCAGCAGTTACAGCCCATGTTTCACTGCCATGTAGCATGGTTGTTCGTACGCATGCGTCATACAGTCTGCCTTTTACTCTGAGTGAGAGTCCCTTTGTCGCCAGCAGGGGTAAGAGCTCTCTAAACTTTGCCCCGGCTATTCTTATTCTAGCAGCTACACTTTCAGCGCACCCACCCCCACTACTAACTTGGTCGCCCAGATAGCGGAAGCTATCGACTACCTCTAGTTTTTCACCCTGGAATGAGATAGAAGTTGTTTCCTGTTTGTTTGCAGTCTTTATTGCACCTGAACATCTGCCACAAACAAAAACTAACTTGCTAGTTAACCTGCCTTTGATGTTGCTGCACCTCTTATGTGTCCATAGCTTGCACCGGGTACATCTTATAGAGTTACTACCTACTCCTTTTCTACATACTGAGCAGGGCCATCTACCTGAAGGGGTTTGTGTTTTATCTACCTTCCTACTTATTAGGATTTTGGTTTTAGCTAGGTTGACTCTAAGGCCCTTCAATTCTAGACCTTGCTTCCACACCTGAAACTTCTCCTCTAGTTCTGATAGTGACTCCGCAATTAGGGCAAGGTCATCAGCATAGAGGAGCTCCCAGGGGCAACCTGTCTTGAACTCCTCTGTGATTGCCTGGAGGACTATGGTAAATAATAGGGGGCTGAGGACGGAACCTTGGTGGACCCCTACCTCTACCCGGAATTCATTGCTGTACTCATTTCCAACCCTCACCTTACTGGCCGCATCTCTGTACATGGCTCGCACAGCTCTCACTAGCCATTCTTCTATCCCAAGTTTCCTCATTGACCACCAGATAAGGGATCGGGGGACCCTGTCAAAGGCTTTCTCCATGTCAACGAAAGCCAGGTACAGAGGTTTATCCTTGGCTAGGTATTTCTCTTGCAACTGTCTCACTAGAAATAAGGCATCAGTAGTGCTTTTACCTGGCACGAACCCAAACTGCATCTCATCTAAATTGATTCGCTCCCTAATTAGTTGGGCTATGACCCTCTCTGTAACTTTCATAACCTGATCTAACAGCTTGATGCCTCTGTAATTATTTGTATCTAAAGCGTCCCCTTTACCTTTGTAGCAGTTGACTATGATGCTGCTACACCAGTCATAGGGTATGACTCCTTCGTGTATCACCTGGTTCGTAATACGGGTGACTAGGCTATAGCCAACACTGCCAGATATTTTGAGCATCTCTGCAGTGATTCCTGATGGGCCGGGGGCTTTCCCGGTCTTCATACTCTTAATTGCTTTATCTACCCTGGTACTATCAACTCGGATAGCTGGTCCCTCTATTGGGTCGACATAAGGCAGGCTCTCTTTCTCCCATTCATTCTCTTTATTAAGCAATCTATCGTAGTGGCATCTCCAGACCTCTTTCTTTGCATCCTCATTTAATGCAAGCGTACCATCATCCATGCGAACACATTTCTCTCCTACAACATCACTATTCTCTCTCCTACACTGTCTTGCAACCCGAAATACCTCGAGTCTTTGGTCCTCACGGCGCAGAACATTGGCAAATCTTTCCTTATCTGCTTCCCCTCTGGCTAAATAAACCTGTCGCCTAGCCTCCCTTCTGGCACATTGGTACAATTCCCTGCTACCACCGTTCTTCCAGTCCTTCCAAGCTTGTTTCTTTTGTCTAATAGCCCTGTCTACCTCCTTGTTCCACCACCACGTTACTCTGGGTTGGGAGCTCGAATATATATATATATATATATATATATATATATATATATATATATATATATATATATATATATATATATATATGTATGCAACAGCAGCAACAACACCATCCAAGATGTCAGAAAAATCCGCCATGAGCCTCTTCTAAGCTACTCTATCAAATTAGCCATATACACATTTACCTGAGTTATATTATCAAAGAAATATCTAGTGTATATGTTTAAAAAGTCGCTCAATATTTCTTTGTGTCACAGACAATCTTAAAAATAATACTAATTAGGTCTAGTTTCAATAAGACAAAACAGATGGTAGTTGACTTTGAATCTCTCTTGAGATGCAATAATAGTGTATCATAGATACTAGAAAAATATGAATTAAACATTTTGCTTAGTAACTCAATGAAACATCTGCATTTCTTATGATTTCAAGTAGATTTGTCCTTTGCCTTATCTATTGAACAGCGAATATTTTAGCTGTGTCTGTGTATGTGTGTGTGTGTATGTGCTTGTATATATACGTTTATGAATGTAGAGTGTCTCTGTCTCCATGTAAGATAATAATGTGTGTGAAAGATAGAGAGAGAGGGAGAGGGAGAGAGACGGGGGAGAAAGAGTGTGTTTGTATGGTTTCTAAGAAACAAATCTGTTATATTCATATAATTGTTTCTTGTTAGAAAACAATTGAATATCTCCACACGCTCTGAATTTAAAGAGTATTAACATGTTTAATCCTTTTGTTACCATATTTAATTTTAGTTTCTTTCAATTAATTTTAAATATAACAAAGAATTTAGTAAAATAACTTAGTTATCTCGTTTTTGGATTTGATTTGCAAGATTCTTTATGTGAGTTTGTGTGTTGAATCATATTCTGTTGTGTCTGGGGAGAGTCATTCTCTTTTGGTACCTTATAGGTGTGTAATATGCAAGAAAGAAAACTGCATTGGTGTGGACATGCGATGCACATGGAGAAAGACAGCTGTATAAAGAAGTGCTGCTCATTTAATGTGGATGGCAGTTGCAAAAAAGGGAGACCCAGAAGGACATGGGACAAAGTGGTGAAGGCTAATCTCTAGATTTTGAGCCTAATGGAGGTAACAAAGGACCAGGATGGCTGGCAATATGTGATTCTTAAGAAGACATACCTACCTTGAAGAAACTGAGTGTGTTAAATTATAAGGCACCAAAAGAGAATGACTCTCCCCAGACACAACAGAACATAGTTATCATTAATGTAGTGTTAGGAACATAAATTGCGACTAAGATTTGGTGGAAGATTTTAATTCAAAACTTATGAAATAAAGACATTTGTACAACAGAGCCAGAGGTGGTTTCAGCTGGGTTGGTAATGAAAGGGCTAAGGTGTAGATTATTCAAAAGCTCTGAGGCTAAGTGGCTTGTTTCTCAACTATGTGATCATAAGCTCAGTCTCATGCCACAGCACCTCGGGTGAGTGTCTTTCACTATAGCCCCTGGTTGACCAAAGCCTTGTGAGTGGATTTGATGGTTAGAAATTGAAAGAAGCCTATTTGCTATATCTGTGTGTATGTGTGTGTGTATGTGTGTGTGTGTGTGTGTGTGTGTGTGCACGTGCTCGTGTTCTTAGTGATCAACTCTGAAAAGATGAAAGGCAAAGTCGACCTAGGTGGAATTTGAACTCAGAATGTAAAGACAGACAAAATGCTGCTAAGCATTTCGCCCAGCATGCTAACAATTCTGCCAGCTCACCACCTTAAACAATTATGAATATTGATAGCATCTCTAATTTGGTTGCTAGCTGTTGAATATTGTGTATGGTTTTCAAAACATACTTTAGTTGCAGAGAAGATATGAACTCTCCAAGTTGTAATGATAGTAACTAGTCCAGGAAAGCAATCTCTTGGAATAAAAACAGTGTAGAGGGGCATTTAATCTTACTAGACAACCTCTCAAGTGCTAGTGGTGTAAAATCTATCAATTTCATGCTACAAATTGCTACAGTTGTAAAAAAACAAAAAAACAAATAAGAGAAAACCTTACCCCAAAGCACAACATACACAAAAATCAATGAAAACTGCCAACTGCATTAATAGGAATGACCGTGATGCAGTACATAGTTGGGAGGTAGCTAATTGTGATTTTCCAGTTTGTTGGTAAAGACTTTGATACAAAACATCGTAATCCTTATCAGTATTTTAATGTCCATTTTGCTATGCAACAATGAATTGGACAGGTCTAATGTATAGCACATCATTAATTGTCGTGGTCTTTTGTTATCTTCTTGGCAAGGTTCAACATCTTAGAATCTTATCTAAGCAAGTCTTTTCATGACATGTCCAGTTTTACACGTTCACAGATACACTTTATGGACCGCACACCTTGTCCTTGTGCATTCATTGTTCATTTATGTACTATTTCCATAAAGCCATACCAGTAGAGACATGTCTCCTGTTGATGCTTCTAATGTCCAGAAATTAAATGCAATGTTACCTCTAATCTCTCAGTCTCTCTCTCTCCCCTCTTTCTTTCTCTCCATCTCCCTCTCTATCTCTCTCTCATACATGCATTTTATACTTAGAAATAATAACAACATCAACAGCAACAATAGCAATGACAAAATGGATTGACAATTCAGAAGAGAATTTGATTAAGCCTTACCTATAATGGAGATTGGTTTGCGAGCAAAACGTATGCGTCCTCTGAGACCCATGTATTTACTACGACATCCAGCAGACCACAAACGCACTATATATTCTATCCCAAAGAATAAAACCAACACAATTTCCTGCAAAAAAAAAAGAAAATTTAATTTTTAATTTAATTTGAGATTAAGCATTCTCTGAAAAATATAAACTTTCTCTTACAGAATAGCTGGTCTCCACTCACAATAGTTGGGTGAGTTGTGGTTAAAGTAAGATATGTGTTCTGATTTGAAATTTAGAGGTAAACAAGTTCATAATGTTTTGCTATTTAAGGGTCAATACATTATCTTTTAAATTTAGCCATTTACATGAATTAATAATTATTATAGGAATACCATTATACTGGAGATTTCTGAAGCAGAATAATCTATAAAATATATCTTTGCAATATCAGGCAAGATGTAAGATCAGCTCGTTCATTTTAAAAGATATTATCAGAAAATTGTCAGAAGACAATGAGAAAGCAAGCCATTACATCTGGTTGAAGAGAAAAGGCAAGTGGTGCAGCAGGAATGAGCATTGAGGCAGATAACAACATCTGGCTCAGAATTACAACTGTTGAATCAACAAAGCTCTTATTGTTGTGCAGAAGTTTTTTCGCTGATATAGATGGATGACCCATGCAGCTTTGGTGTCATGGTGGAAGGGGGCCAAAACACTTACAGAGCTGCTTCACCATCTGATGAGATACTGACTCCTGCATTTGGAGACTGAGAACTGCAGCACCCTTAGCACACAAATGTTTGCTTCAAAACATTTGAATCTAAACCTAATCAGACTGTCTTCCTGATTTCCCAGGAATTTTAGACTTGGCACTCAACTGAATTTATATTGGGAATTGAGAAATCCTTTATTAAATTTTAGTCGGACTATAAACTGATCAGCTAATCAGATTAAAGATAGGTTGCCAGCACAGAATTATGCTGTTTACAAATGTCTGCACACAATAGTACTAATTTAGGTGTTGTTTGAGTATTTTTACCAATCTTCCCTCTGCAAAACAACACACAAACATTTCCAGAGAGAAAAGAAAGACAAAGATAAAGGTTGTTTCAATTAATGAAGTACAGCAAATTTTAGAAGATCCTAATAAAGATCAACAGGAATTTCATAATTTCTATGTGGATGATGATTTGAAATCAGTTGAAGATAGAAGATTTCAAGTGGAATGTTAATAATGATATCTTAAATGAGAAGTGTAGTTCTTGGTTACCTGATGGTAGTGATGTAATACTGGTATTAAGTTCACAAATTGTCAGCTCCAGATAACACCCTTAATTTTAATATGTTTCTGTTCAGTAGTTTTAAATCAATCTTATTTAATTTAATCTATGTGAAGTTTTACGTGCTCACTGTGTGGAACTCAAGTATTCAGACATTAGTTAGTCTCTTTGTTCAGAGCTGACGGGAAAATTTAAACAAACACTGAGGTTTTTCTTTTCTCTTATACTCTTATTGGTTTTAGCAAGAGGATGTGGCCATGCTGGGGCTCTGTCATTAGTGGAATTGCTTGTTTCTTTCAAACTCATTTTCTAGCTGTCTCTATAGATTTGGTCCTGATGAAGTAGTGAGTTGGACAAAACTACCCTTCTTTGCATTTCTTGCTGTGATGTAGGTTCATCTGGTATATCAAATAAAAATTTGTCTAAATGTTCTTTGAATACATTCACATCTATGCCTTGTAGCTCTCTGAGGTTGTTTTGGCCAGGTATTGAAAAGTTGAGGGCCCTTGAACCTTAAGTGTGTGTGTTATATATATATATATATATATATATATATATATATATACAAAGCTGGCCAAAAGTCACCTGACAGTAAATGAAAACCATTTAATTCACAGATTTATCAGTGTTTAACAACTGAATGAATTTAATAAAAGCATCTGAATATGAAACATCATGAAAAATGTTCAAACTGAAATCCTTCTTGAGTGACACATTTTTCCATTCAAGTCAATACAGATAGTGTTTATGGAATTTTGATTTACTGTTGAGTGACTTTTGGCCAGCAGGGATTAGTGAATATTGCCAATCTCAGTACTTGTCTAGTACTTTACTTTATTGACCTCAGAGGGATGAAAGGCAAAGTTGACCAGGTAGGATTTGAACTCAGAATGTAAAGAGTCAGAAGAATGCTGCAAGGTATTTTGTTTGATATTCTAATCATTCTGCCAATTCACCACTTTTGACAAATACATATTTACATTAATGGATATAATATCCTAATATATTTTCCTTTATAAAAAATGTTTTGCACATCTAACTTAGATATTAGAACAATGGGGAGGGAAGAAGTTGATTAAATTGACTCATGTTCATTAGACTGGTTTTAATTAAGAAATTCTTGAAGGATAGACGATGAAGTCAACCTCAGTAGGATTCAAAAACAAAAAGTAAAGTGATGCACCCGAAAATCAAAAGTCACAATGGTGTTCTACCAAATCTCTGCTGATTCTGCCATCTGCTACGCTTTTGTATAGGGAATAACGAATTTATATGTGCAAGCATTGTGTTATTTTCTACTGAAATATATACATCTAACTTCATTCCTTCAGTGTACCAAGTTAAAAGAGAGTCAGCAACCTATTACAGCTGTTAATCATTTTGTCAGGAGTTAAATCTCACTATTGATACTATGGAAACCAGAGCTGAATAACAGTTTTATGAGTTATTTATCTTAATCTAGCGATAAGATGGTCAGAGTCTTTATAATTATATTTCCTGCCAGCTGTACTTTACTAACTACTATGACAGAATCTGTTTCTTCAACAGGTCTGTTGTGATTCTGCTAATTCCAGCCAACTTCACTGAAAGCATGGAGGAACACTTGAAAGATAAATTACCGTTTAGGCATTTGATAGGCTCTGAAATATGTCTTAACAAGTTCCAATTATTCATCCTTTGTGGACACATTGTCGTCATCATCCTTACCATCATCACCATCACCATCATCATTATCATCTTCATCATCATCATTATCTCTATTATTACTTGATATGGTAACATGTAACTTCATCTGGTTATGCAGAGCCTTTTGCTTACACAAAAATCATGCAAAATATCAAGACATGTCAAAATGCTGGATATACCTTCATGGTGGACTGCAAGCAGTGTATATATATATATATATATATATATATATATATATCAAAAAATAAGCAACACGGATTTCAAAGGTGATTGCAGTACGCACGTTTCATGCTACTTCAATTTATTTAAGTAATGCGAGCATTACCTTAAATGCAATATGAAGAGCAATCTTCAGCTGCACGAAAATGCAGAAAAATTACTGTAGAAAAGACATATTATAAATGTGGCAACATTTCAAATCCAAGTGGGAGAGAGAATACATAAAAATACATAAAAATCCAAATGTGAGGAAGAATACATAAGTCCATCTTGACATAGAGTCTATCAGGCTAGTAATTGATTCTAGACAAAAGTTTTAACTGTCTCAGATTTTATTGTTTCTTATCTAGTGGTGATAGCAAAGGGACAATTACTTCTAAAGAGAGGGAAGGTGTAAGCAGTATGCATGGACAAGGCTATAAAATGTATTAGAATCTAAAGGTTTCACTGGTCATAGTAGTATCAGGTCATTTTACTACTATCAAAGTGTTGAGGAATTAATGTTGAGGAATTACAGCCCTAGGTATATGGGTCAAATAGGTTTTTCACTTTTAGTCTGAATAGAGTAACAGTACAGTGGTACAGATAACAACAATACTCTAACCAATGTTTTCACAATAAGAGGTATGTTAATAAAATAAATAAAATGAGATGTAATTATTTTCCACAAAAATCATGAAATAATGTCAGTATTGAATTCAGGGGCTCTGGAGAGGGTGTAAAATTTAAGGATATTAAGTATATAGTGATCATGAAAACTATTTTGAATTATCTTAAAAAATTTTTTTAGCTGAAGATAAGATAATGATACTATTTAGGAGACACATAGGTAAGCTTTATTTATATAATGTGAATAAAAAATAAAAATTATTATCGGATTTATATTAGTTTATAATAATGTGTTTACTATTATTATTATTATAAACTAATATAAATCCGATAATAATTTTTATTTTTTATTCACATTATATAAATAAAGCTTACCCATGTGTCATCATCTTCCTCATTTAACGTCTACTTCTCCATTCTTGCTTCATAAACATTTTCCTTTTTAATCAGAATATGGTACTGGTTTCATTCATTTTTTAAAGTTAATTTAACCAATACTATAAGAGAAAGGCAAATATTCTTTTCTTTTCTACTGTAGGCACAAGGCCTGAAATTTTTGGGGAGGAGGCCAGTCAATTAGAACAACTCCAGTATGCAACTGCTACTTAATTTATCGACCCTGAAAGGATGAAAGGCAAAGTCGACCTCGGCAGAATTTGAACTCAGAAGGTAAAGACAGACGAAATACTGCTAGGCATTTCGCCCAGTGTGGTAACGATTCTGCCAGCTCACCACCTTAAACTATTATGAATATTGATGATGATGATATACCTTCTTCACCCAATGTTTCTACTCCATAAATTCCCATCAGAATCAACTGTGACTATAGATTATTATCCAATCATTTTGTTCTTAGTCAAATCCTGAGTCTTTTGCTGGTTGGCTTGGCTTGAAAAAACATCCATCAAGCAATTCTTTGCAATGATACACCAGTCACATGATGATGATAAATGATGATGAAAAACATTGTATTGGAGCAATTTTAATAGCCAAAAAGTAAAAAAATATAATTCTTGTAAAAACCATGCTTTTTCGGTGAGGTGCAGATATTTTTATAATTTCCTTCTTTGTTTTGTTTTTTTCACTTCCTCCCTTACTTCTATTTTCATAAGTGTAGTTTTAATTAAATTCCAGGTTGTAAGCCATTTCCTTTCAGACCAACTTCACTTAATGTTACCAATAACCATGTTAAGGAATGCATGCATGGCACAGCAATGTTCGCTGTCTTTTATTAAATTTGGACCCAAGAGATTTCTATTGAGAGAAATGAAATGGTTATTATTGTTATTATTTAATAACAGAGTAATGTAAACCTGATAACAGGAGAAATGGTTGTAGCAGGGGTGGCAGTGGGGGTGGTAGGGGTGATGGTGGTGGTTGCGATGCCTATATATATGAATACATACATATTCTTTTATTCTTTTATTTGTTTCAGCCATTTGATTGTGGCCATGCTGGAGCACTGCCTTTAGTCGAGCAAATCAACCCCAGGACTTATTCTTTGTAAGCCTAGTACTTATTCTATCAGTCCTTTTTGACGAACTGCTAAGTTAAAGGGATGTAAACACACCAGCATTGGTTGTCAAGCAGTGTTGGGAGTGGGGGTCAAACACAGACACACAAACACACCAACACACACACACACACACACACACACACACACACACACATACACACACACACATGTATAAACATATAAACATATATTTGACGGACTTCTATCAGTTTTTGTCTACCAAATCCACTCACAAGACTTTGGTCGGCCCGAGGCTATAGTAGAAGACACTTGCCCAAGGTGCTACACAGTGAGACTGAACCTGGAACCATGTGGTTCGCAAGCAAGCTACTTACCACACAGCCACTCATATAAATAAATATATATATATGTATATATATACATCCATACAGACATACATACATGCAGACATATATATCATATATATATATAGTTATCGCCAAGCCAACATCGCAGTCCCAAAATTAGGACGAAAGCTGCCGTGAATTAGCTCCAAGAAGCCATCGCCTCTAGCTAGCTATGTGACACACGAAACCTGTGTCCTTTATAACCTTCGAACAGGGGAGGTCAGCAGTGTCCCCCTGCTGGTTTGGCATCTGCAGACTAGTTTTAGGGTGTTGCCCCTTGTCAATGCAGAGCAGCCAAGCCCTAGCCAGGCGGCGCTGCTGACTATCTGTTCGAAAGTTATTTATCTAATTTCAGTGGAATCTATCCACTGGTTTTCAGAAATAGAGTTATTAATATTTCTAAGTCTCTCTAAAGGAGACTACGACAGCGGTACTGGAAATTAATAGTTATCGCCAAGCCAACATGGCAGTCCCAAAATTAGGACGAAAGCTGCCGTGAATTAGCTCCAAGAAGCCATCGCCTCTAGCTAGCTATGTGACACACGAAACCTGTGTCCTCCCCTGTTCGAAGGTTATAAAGGACACAGGTTTCGTGTGTCACATAGCTAGCTAGAGGCGATGGCTTCTTGGAGCTAATTCACGGCAGCATTCGTCCTAATTTTGGGACTGCCATGTTGGCTTGGCGATAACTATTAATTTCCAGTACCGCTGTCGTAGTCTCCTTTAGAGAGACTTAGAAATATTAATAACTATTTCTGAAAACCAGTGGATAGATTCCACTGAAATTAGATAAATAACTTTCGAACAGATAGTCAGCAGCGCCGCCTGGCTAGGGCTTGGCTGCTCTGCATTGACAAGGGGCAACACCCTGAAACTAGTCTGCAGATGCCAAACCAGCAGGGGGACACTGCTGACCTCCCCTGTTCGAAGGTTATAAAGGACACAGGTTTCGTGTGTCACATAGCTAGCTAGAGGCGATGGCTTCTTGGAGCTAATTCACGGCAGCTTTCGTCCTAATTTTGGGACTGCCATGTTGGCTTGGCGATAACTATTAATTTCCAGTACCGCTGTCGTAGTCTCCTTTAGAGAGACTTAGAAATATTAATAACTCTATTATATATATATATATATATATATACTTGATAATATGCATTTGCAAAGATAGATACATATATGAGTGATTGTGTGTGTGTGTAAGTGTGTGTGTATGTATGTGTGTGTATGTGTGCATGTGTGTGTGCGTTGTGTGTGTTGTGTTTGCGTGAGTGAGTGTGCTTGTAAATATGGCAACTGAGAATGACTTCTTTAGCATTGCCAAATATTGGTGCCACTAAACATGCATATATGTGTTTATTGGCAAAAACAAGAGCAATAGGAATCAAGATAAGTGCTTCAAGAGGCTGGAATTTTATGGATGGCACTTAAACTATTAAGTGTGATAAGTGCTATTTACAAACCTCTCAGTTCTTGAGTCACTTATATAGCTTTGCAGCTATAAAGTACACATATTTATATCATCATCATCATTTAACGTCCGTTTTCCATGCTGGCATGGGTTGGAAGGTTTGACTGAGGTCTGGAGTGCTAGCAGCTGCACCAGGCTCCAATCTGATCTGGTAAGGTTTCTGCAGCTGGATGCTCTTCCTAATGCTAACCACTCTGAGAGTGTAGTGGGTGCTTTTTACATGCCACCGACACAAGAGCCAATCAGGCGGGCCTGGCATCGGTCACGTTCGGATAGTGCTTTTTATGTGCCACAAGCATGGGGGCTAGTCAGGGGATACTGGCGTTGACCATGTTTGGATGGTGCTTTTTATGTGCCACTGGCACGAGAGCCAATCAGGGGATACTGGCATTGGCCACATTTGGACAGTGCTTTTTATATGCCACCAGCACGGGAGCCAGTCAAGGGGTACTGGCTACAGCTACGATATTGGTTTTACTTGACTCAACAGGTCTTCTCAAGCATATCATATTGCACGATGCATCAAGGGTACTCTTAAATGGGCTGGACAAGCATGGCTGTGATCTCACTTTAGTTGCTGGGTCATCTCAATCACAGCATATCTCCAAAGGTCTCATTCTCCAGTCATTGCCTCTGTGAGGCCCAATGTTCGAAAGTCATGCTTCATCACCTCATCCCATGTCTTCCTGAGTCTACCTCTTCCACAGGTTCTTTCTACAGTTAGGGAGTGGCACTTCCTCATGTAGCGCCCCTCATTCATACATAACACATGACCATACCAGCGCAGTTGTCTCTCTTGCACACCACATTTGATGCTTCTTATGCCCAACTTTTCTTTCAGGGCGCTTACACTCTGTTGTGTATGCACACTGACGTTACACATCCAGCAGATCATACTAGCTTCATTTCTTTCAAGCCTACACATGTCCTCAACAGTCATGGCCCATGATTGACTACTGTGTAGCATGGCAGTTCACACACATGCATCATACAGTCTGGTATTTATATAAACTTAAAGCTTATAGTCTAAATAATAGGGCATTTAAGCCCTCCACAGAAAAAAAGTAGGCTTTCCCACACAGAAAGGAAAGCCTACCCTGTTGATGTTGTTGAAATTCCAATGAAGGAGACTTGGATCTGGGTTAGAAACCAGCTCTTTCTCTATTGGCAAGAAATCTTGAAATGAAACTGAATAATGACATACATATATGTGCATACACACATACATGCATAAAGGATTACATATTTATATGTGTGTATATATTTGGTTGTATATGCATAACTTATAAAGTTTATAAATGCAAATGATTCCCAAGATTAAAGAGATTGTAATTAATCAGTGCTTATATCTGGTTTCTTAGTGTTAATGGCTGAGATTTATATTCTCCATATGAATAGGACATTGGTCAATCACAGGTAACAATCTCAGATTATTTCAGGTAACCTTCTAAACACTATTTTGCTGAGAAGCACACTAAATCATCTCAGAATTGAACTATTGGCATATGTGCTGGTAATTTGATATGTTATCGACTGAGTCAGCCAGCCACTACACATACAGTATTATCATTGTCATCATCATCCCTATTTTTTTTTTGTTCCTAACATTCATGTTATCAAGGTGTTGCACCGGTGAATTGGCGAATCCTGTGTGTTATGAGCACATATTGTCTAAAGGGAGATAATGTTCTTTGTTGTTGAAAAACAACAGTGTTCAGATATTTATGTCCAAATGTTGTTGTTGCTGTTTGTTCCTTCCCAAGCCATGCCTGGCTCATGAGGGCTGGTTTCCTGGTTTCACTGGCATATAGGTTCCCCACCCAAACAGGATGCTGGTCTGTCACAGTCAGGTGAGCTGCTAGATGCAGGAGGAAAGAGTGAGAGAAAATTATGGCAAAAGAGTCAGCAGAAGTTCGCCATTACTTTCTGCCGGAGCCATGTGGAGCCTAGGTGTTTCGCTCATCAACACACACATCACCCAGTCTGAGATTCAAACCAGTGATCCTTCAACCACAAGTCCGCTGCTCTAACCACTAAGCCATGTGCTTCTACTCTGCCAGAACATGCTGGTTTCAAATTCTGGCACAAGGCCAGTAATTTTTGTGGGGTGAGGAGGAAAGATATGTCAATTACATCAATCCCAGTGTTCAACCAGTATGTATTTCATTGACCCCAAAAGGATGAAAAGTAAAGTCAACCATGGTAAAATTTGAACTCTGAATGTAAAGACAAACAAAATGCTATTTAGCATTTTGTCTAGCATGCGAATAATTCTGCCAGAACATATTAAGAATGAAGAGATACATTAACGTTTGGATTCTTGTTGTCCTGTGTGCACTCAATGAATGATTAAATAACATCATTATGTATTATTGTTATTGTTATTTGAAGTTCAAAAAGCCGCCTTCCTCAATATTAGCTCGCACTCAGTTGAAGGGACATGTCTGCTATTGATGTCACATAAAAAGAAAAGCACCCAGTACACTCTGTAAAGTGTTTGGTGTTAGGGAGGACATCCAACTGTAGAAACCATGCTAAAGCAGACAGTGGAGCTTGGTGTAGTAGTCCCCCGCCTTGCCTGCTCCTGTCAAACAGTCTAACTTATGCTAGCTTGGAAAATAGACAGAAAATGATGATGATGATGATGGTTATAAAAATGGGTTTGATAATGATATTTTATTAGTGTTTGAACTGTAAACTTAAATTATTGAATAAGTCAGAATGTGGTGCAGTGGTAAAGTTATTATCAAGAAGTTGCCAGGGGTAACTGGAACACAAAATGTTAGGAAACCCTGATATAGCATGCATATTTATACATGTTGCATGTGTGTGTGTGGTAGTGATGGTGGTGGTGGTGGGGTTAACTTTGTCCATATGATACAAAATGTGATGCTACTCCTCCTCCTGCTCTGAAATACAATGATTCATTTGAGTACTAGCAGAGATTTTGGTTTCAAACTGTGAATATTGAAATATTCTGCCAACTCAAGTGCATTTATCTCCAAGCTGTGAACAAAATAGGATCTGAGCTCAGCAGAGCAAATTAATGAAATATTTATTTATTCATTTTCATACTTCATTTTCATTTGGTAAATTGCTGAGTCATTAGAGCATCAAACAAAATTTCTTATAGTATTTGTCCTGTTTTCTTTTCATTCTGAATTCAAATCCCATCATGGCATACCTCGGTGATAGACTTAATATGTCTCCCAATTTTAACATTGCCATCTGATTCTTGGGTATCTTTAGGGGAATACACTTTGTTGTAAGCATTCAAGTCAGGTCTCTGGTTTGAGGATGCTTTCTAACTCACACCACAACTTTTTCTCAGAATTTTTAAAGGGTCATGGGCACTCCCTGTTCCTATTGGATAAGAAACAGAAAAGAAAAAATACTCTGGAAACATTTACTTAACTGTTTTAAGCATGTAACTAAGTAGACAAAGTCAGCAATAGAAGAGATCATAGGAAAATTAGATTAGTATAATTCCAATATGAAGTGAAGAATCTAACATTTTCAGGCTGACCTCTTCATCAGTGAATGAGGAAATGGAAGAAAGTGATTGTTGACAGGTAAAGGAAGGAAGGATTGATGTAGATGTGAATCAAAGATGTACCACTAGCTGGCAACAAACAGTAGGAAAGGGAAACAGATACCTCTCGAGGTAAAAATAAGTTAGATGCTTATGTTTATGGGCACAATTGCAATATAATATTAGTGGCAAGTTTTGGAATGTAGTTTGATATTTTATTAGTCTTTCCCAACTGCGACACATGGAAAGCTATATTCTGACAAACAATATCATATGAAAATTTTATGATGTGAAATCTTTCGCAAGGAAATACAAGCAGTATTAAATCACAATGTCAAATACTGAGATCCAGAGAACAATAATCTAAACTACTTTCCTTAATTCATTTCTATTGTTTGGAAAATAAGAAAGCAATATATTTTTGATTAGTTATTGTAGTTCCAGCGACAGGCATGCATTTTAGTGAATCATAATCTATATGAACACACATACTAGGCAGGTAATTGTGTATGTATATATTGATTTGAATTTATTCTTATGCCCCATCGCTGTCTTTCTAAATGTGTGTCTATATAAGTGTGAGGAAGCACTGTATGTGAGAGTGCATACATATGTGTGTATGCGTGTATATGTACGCATATATATGTATTTATATAAACACACACACACACACACACACATACAAACACACACATGTATATACATTTATGTATGCGTGTGTGTGTGTGTGTGTGTGTGTGTGAAGGCAAGGAGCTCATTGGTTAGAATATTCAGCTCATAAGTTTGTAACTTTGAAAACTAGCAGTGTGTTGTGTCCTTGAGCAAGACACTCTATTTCACATTGCTTCAGTCCACTCAGCTGGCAAAAATTAGCAGTGCTTGTAATTCAAAGGGCCAGCCTTGATATACTCTGTGTCGTCCTGAATTTCCACGAGAACAATGTTAAGGGTACACGTGTCTGTGGAGTGATTAGCCACTTCCTCGTTAATGTCATGAGCAGGCTGTTCCATTGATTGGATCAACTGAAACCCTTATTATTGTAACCAAAGAAATGCCAGTTTATATATATATATATATATATATATATATATATATATATATATATATATATATACATATATATACGTGCGTAAATCATCTAAAAGTCTATAAGTAAGAAAAAAGATGCACTTGTATATCTATCAATAAAGTGGGTTTATTATCCAAAGTGAACAGTATTTTATATATATATATATATATATATATATATATATATATATATAAACCACACACACACACACACACATATATATAGTTATGAGAATGTATTTTTCTTAATTATAATATCATAATAATTGAGTTTTAGTTATCTTTGGGTCAAAAACGTTTAGTGCATTGGTTGGTTTTGTACCAGTGAAGTCACTGTATATATCTATAGTCACCAAGGTGGTGAGCTGGCAAAAACGTTAGCATGTCGGGTGAAATGCCTCATGGTATTTCATCTGTCTTTACGTTCTGAGTTCAAATACCGCCGAGGTTGACTTTGCCGTTCATCCTTTCAGGGTCGATAAATTAAATACCAGTTGCATACTGGTGGGGTCAATCTAATCGACTTGCCCCTCACTCAAAATTATATATATAGTCACCAATTATTCTCAAAGGAAAAAAAGGTTGCTTCCTCTTTGCCTTGCTCGGCTTGAAGAAATTACTACTTTGGGCATTTGAGGGAGAGACAATGACGTGGTATACCCTTGCCAGATTATTTTGTAAGTGCCTTAGAGTATAAAAGACAGTGGCTGAAAGGTGAGGGACAACTTTGGCACAACTTTAGATTATACGACTTTCAAGGCTATTCATCAACATTCATCTTCAACATTGAAATCTCTGTTATCAAGAACCTACATCTTCAATCAATACTTCTTGAACTCATGACTCTGGTGACTATTTTACTTTGTCCAATATTTGATTATTGACCCAATTATTTTGTATCAACTCTGTACTGACATTATTGTGAACTTTATCATATTTTTCAATACATAACTTATTTGTACAGACCAGTTTGTTTTATTTGATGGTTTTGTTTGGGGACTGTTTCCTTGTCATGCAGTGACCATCGCTAGCCACTACACGTTCTTTACTTTTTCTCCCTGTTTCTTTCTGTGGAAGAGTGTAGGCTCAAAACATTAAAGACTTTTCACTTTCCAAGCGTTAAACTAGTACATTTGTTTGTTGTCTACACCAGTCGTGGCCTGAATTTAATATTAGTCATTAAATGCATAAGTATATTCGTGTACACATATACATACATATGCATTGGCCACGTTCAGATGGTGCTTTTTATGTGCCACCAACATGGAAGCCTGTCAGGGGGTACTGGCCACAGCTACGATTTTGGTTTTACTTGATTCAACAGGACTTCTCAAGCATATCATATCGCCCGCCACATCAAGGATACTCTTAAATCGGCCAAACATGCAACACTGGCATCGGTAGCAGAAACAGCTGTTAGATGGGATGCAGTCTTTTTGTAAATTATTAATAAATAATAATTGATGCAAATCAATTATTGTTAATCAATGTTATCTCCATTTTCTGTTTTCTTTTTCTTTAAATTTTGATTTCTGATAAATTCCTGTTTATCCTTGTCTTTACCTATAATTTATGAGCATAACATTTTTGCCCATGTTTAAATATAGGTAATATACCGTAGTATTTTGGATATTTTTATCCTTTAGTTATTCTAACCTCTAACTCAACTAACCTTCTATGTGTGTGTGTGTGTGTGTGTGTGTGCGCGCGCGTGCATAATACATATGAGTGTTGGGCCTGACAGAGGCAAAGTGGCTGAGTTCCTTTTGAGTGTTGGGCTTCACAGAGGTGAGGTGGCTGAGTTCTTTTCAAGCATTGGGCCTCATGGAGGTAATGACCAAAACCTTTGACATTATGTCATCGATTATGGCTCGAGAAGAAGACCCATCAACCCGAGCAAAATCATAGTCATGGCAGATACCCATGTTATGCAAATGGCATCCATGCCAGTGGCACGTAAAATCACTCATTACACTCCCATAGTGGTTGGCATTAGGAAGAACATCCAGCCATAGAAAGCCATGTCTAATCAGACTGGAGCCTGTGCAACCTTCCAGTGTGCCAGCCCAGTCAAACCATCCAACCCACGCCAGAATGGACAACAAACGTTTAATGATAAAGATGATGATATATATATGTATACACACACACGTGAGTGTGTGTGTGTGTGTGTGTGTATGTGTATGTGTGCATGTGTGTGTATGTGTGCATGCATGTCTGACTTTACTAATCAAAAAAGAGAACTCAGTGTGTAAAACTCGCACATGCACCCTGCCATACTTGTCTTTATATTAGCAACAGCAAAATGAAGCAAAATAAATAAATAAATAAATAAAATATAAACTAAACATATAACATGATATCGGCTTTCATAATTCCTATAGAGCCAAATTATAACAGCATAACACAGCAGAATTATCAGTTAGTAAATCAAAATCATTTGAAAATCTAAACCTATCGAGAAAGTCGCAGGAAGATTGTGATGAAAATTTCTGGGGAAAAGATAAGTAAAAACAAGAAAATACAACCATTGAGTGCTTTTAAGCTTTAATAATATGACTCTTCCAAAATATAATATTGGTTTTAACACACGATTTCCAATAAAGATTCTTTCAAGGTAAATTAAAAACCAACACTCACACACATATACATACACATGTTTGTATGTGTATATACATATGTGTGTGTATATTTGTTGCAGCAGGGGTGATAACAGGAATGAAGACGATTTGTATTAAATTTTTTTGAGATTGATTCAATAATCAATGGATTTCTTTTTTGCTATTAAACAGCATCATGGGTTATGCATACAAATTATATAATTCCATATGATATCAGATAGAAGTTCCACTAATCATTTATTCAGGCTGATTTATGAAAGTAATATTGAACTAGATACATGTATGCATGTATGTCTTTTCTATTTTTTAATTATTATAAATCTTCCACTGAAGAGGAAGCCAGTTTCCAACAAAGATACAAAGATCCATCTTTGGAATGTAGTTAACAGACAAATTCACATTTGGAACTTGAGAAAACGCTTGCATATTTTTACTGTTCCACTTACAGATTGCACTTGTAATGTACGAATTAGCTGGTCAATATCTCTTTCTGAAAATCCTGGTTTATCAAGATTCTCCTTTAAGCATTTACTAGCAAAACCTAGTACTCCAATTATCACTGGTATGAATATGAATTCATAGTCTGGATATAGAAGGTGGAGGTTTTGAAGCAGTTGTCCATAGATATCCTCAATTTCTTTGATTTTCAAAGAGATATTTATATCTGCAGGGCAGCTGACCTCTATGTATGTATGTATGTATGTATGTATGTGTGTGTTTATGCATGTATGCATGCATATATGTGTGTATGTATATATATATATATATATAGATGTATGTAGGATACATTAAGAAAGGGTTGAACATGAAAGGGTTAAATTTCAATATATACATACATATATACATACATACACACACACACACGCACATACATACATACATACATACATACATACATACATACACGCATACATATATAATTTACAATTTATAATAAAAATCCAGGGGAGCAATTACAAGGTAGCTAAATAAAGCTGGATTGAATATTATAACCAAATTGGCCCCAACTATACTAATAACAACAGTAGTAATAACAATAATAACAGTAATAGATGCAATAACAACCGTAGTTCTTATATTACTCCCACCTTTCTTAATAATCTGAATAATAACTGTTTTCATCAAAATAACTATTTTCCTCATACTCATATTCCTAACAGCAAGCAGCCGAAGGTAAATAATCAAACTACCTCATCATTCTTACGCTACAATAATAAAGCAAAGTTTTTCAGTAATAATTCTCAGCATGAGTCACACACCCCTAATGAAAATATTTGGTTAATTATTCTATCTGGTAAACAAGTAAAAAAGTAACCTTCCCCTATTATTTCATCATGCAATTGAAACTTCCCTATTAATTCTAAATATCACTCAGTTTTTAATTCACACCGTATTTGAGTAGGTTTTTCCAATACCAGTAACATCTCACAAATTATATCTCCACATAATAACTGTATCCTAAGAAGTTTCAATCTCTCTCCTAATAATACTAGTAACCTGACAATAACATTATCAATAATCTCTCCTTAAATATGTAAAAACAACACAACCAGCATTTGCAATTGTGGCCCTGGTAAGACCCGTGTCCTAAATGGAAACTGTTGAATTAAAAATACCATTTGCCAATGCAAAGTTAGTTCTGGTAACAAAGAATATTTTTATATCAGATTATCCTCAACATTTTTGAAATCCCGTCTGGCTAACCATTTCTCTACTTTTAAATACAATTGTAAGTGGAACTCTACAGGACTCAGTAAACTAATCTGGGACCCCAAGGACTCTAACAAATCTTTTTCTTGAGAATGGAAAATTCTTTCTAGTTCTTTTCATTATGATAAAGGGAAATCTTTCTGTCTTTTATGCACGGAAGAACATTATTTTATTCTCTCCTCTAAACATAAATTGGTAAACATATTTACAGAGAGAGTTTACAAATGTATTCATTGGAAAAAGCACTCCTTTAGTTCTTTCAAATAATATCCACCCATAACCTAATAATATTTTCTGCAAATTTTCTTTTCTTTATTCTTCCAGCTTACTTCCTATAACCTTTACTCTTTCTTCTTTACTTTTCTTTTATGCTTTTTCCTGTATACAATTCACCTGTTCCTTTTCACTCTTTCTTTTTATTTTGTTTTTTTTCCATATCTTTTATTACTATTCTCCTTCTCTCACCCAATCAAGTTAATTTCCTTAAAACCATTTTAAATTTCTAGAGCTACCTTACTAGAGTTACCTTCTAGAGTTACCTTACTGGCTTTCCGTATATGTATATATGTATATACCCATTTTTACTATTGTATGTGTGTATATTTTCAGTGTGCACAATAATGTATATATGCTTAGTAAGTGTGTGTATGAGTTTGTTACAGTATGTTTGTGTCTTTTGATGTTTTGGGATGTGTGTGCTCTTCTGTATGTGTATGAACATTTATTTATGTTTATAAGTGAGAGATCATAAACATCTATTAAAGCATATATGTGTATCTGTGTGTTTGAAATAGGAATATGTACTAGTATATGTGTAGTTATATATGCTTATGAAATTGAGAGTGAGCTTCCAAATGTATTTTTTGAATTAACACTTTTTTAGTTCTTTCAAATAATTTCTTCCCATAGCCTAATTATAATTTCTGCAAATTTTCTTTTATATTTTCTTCCATTTTACTTCCTATAATTTCACCCCACTCCCCTTCTTTCCTTTCTTTTCATGCATCTTTTAATATTTTCAATTTGCCCAATCCTCTCCCTGCTCTCTTTCTCTTGTTTTTTACTTTGTTTTATCCTTCCTTTCTTCCCCTCCCCCTATTTTTCTATACATCTTCTCCTTCTCTTACAATATCTAGTCTGTTTCGATAGCATCACTTTAAATTCCTAGTGTCCCTTGTTCGTATGTAAGTATTTTGTGAATGAAGAATAATATATACATGCCTAAGTAAGTGTGTGTATGTTTATACAATTATGTGTTTGGGTCTATCGATGTTTTGGGATGTGTATGCTCTTGTGTATGTATATGATTGTTTGTGTATGTGTATAAGTATGTGATCATAAATGTATATTTTAGCATAAGTATATTTCTATGTCATTGCCGTGAGAATATGTACGAGTATATGTGTAGATATATATGCGTATGTGTGTGAGTATATTTCTGCCTATATATGTATGTATTCAAATATATATGTATGTGTGTTTGTGTGTGTGTATATATTTATATATATTTATGTATATGTTTATATTTACATGTCACATATTTGAGTGTATGTACGCATGTGTGCATATGAATATAAATATGTTACATTTCATAAGACTTTCTATTTCTCTTAACATGTCTGTTTGATGATTTTGTTATTTATATCCTTCCTGAAGAGATCGATGCATTGCTGACCATAATTTATCCTTTTGGAGTGTATCCGTTGAAATATGTCTAGCAGACTTCAAGATACAAATAGTTTAACAACATTCTGAGTGTTTTTCTCCTCATTCAGTTTTCTTATATCATCATCATCATCATCATCATCATCATATATATATATATATATATATATATACATACATATATTTGGCTGAATGAAACAAGTTTTGTTTTTCAACATAAGCGATAAATATTTTATTATATATATATAGATACAATACAAAAATATGTTATTAAATAAAAAAGAAAGCTTCCACATAGTAGTTTTAGCATTAAAAATCCGGACATTACTACATGAGAAACCACAAGAAAAAAGACAAGAATAAATGAGGAAAATTTTCATGTAAAAAGTCAAAGGGCTAATAAAAACCCCCAAAAAATGAAAAGAAAGAAAAAGACTGTAGAAGCGATAATTAAACTAGTTGTAGGATAAGTCAATGGAGTGGGATCAAAAGTCCGTGAGGCAGCTGGTCAATCTAGACAGGATGGTGTACTCCAGTTTGCCAAAAGAAATTTGTCCATATACTTGCATTTTCTGAAAATGTTGGATCTGGAATGAAGTAGTGCAGTAGAAGTTTTAGATCTAAAGAGAATGTGTAATCTTTCAGCTATGCATAAGTTGCATTTCTTGGATCCATTTACATATGGTATGAATTTCTCTTCAAGTCTCCATTTGATTGTATGTGATGTGCAGCTGCTGGCCTTCAAATACTGTACATGGCTAGCCAACTTAGTGGCTTTATTTTTGTCAATGTGCCACAGAGAAGACTGGCGATTTGTATAACATCTTTTAAAATTGCCTTCACATAAACTGATGTAGGTTTTCTTTTCGGTTACATTATCTTGAAGCATTGTTGTAATTTCTGCCTCATAGACAAATGGCGTTTATCATACACACATGCACACACACACACTCACACACTGCTGCTTTCATTTTCCATTTACCTGTTCCATTCACAAGACTTTGGTCAGCTAAAAGCTACTATAGAAGTCACTTGCCCACAGTGTCATACAGTGGGACTGAACCTAGAACCATATGGCTGGGAAGCAAACTTTTCACTACACATCTATGACTGCACCTGTGCTTATCCTCACACCTGCACCTATAGATAATTTTTATAAATATATATGTGTAAAAATTTAGCACATTTTCATCCCTCTCTTTTTATTTTTTTTTCCACATATACATGCATACATACATAATTACATCTATACATACATACACATATGCATATCTCTGTGTGTGTGTGTGCGTGTGTGTGATTTTTGATCTGATTCTATGCTGAAACAAATATTGTTATACTCCAAGAGGGTCATACTGTCGATAAATATACACACACTGCTTGTAATTTATTTCAGTTTTAGTTACATTGTGAATTAAGTTCTAGATAAGAGCGAAACTGTTGGTGGAGTAAGCATATTGCCGGCAGAGGAGTGTATAGATTGAAGAGTAATTAAGGTAGTCAGAGTGTATGACAGAATACTTAAACTTAAATTTATAGGCAACAGTAATCATTATATACATACTACAGTCAGAACTGACCAATGAGCAAACAGAATATTTCGATTGGGTATTCTTGCAAACAACCTTGTTAGTGAAGAAGAATGGTCACATTATCACAGCTGGCAAGTTTAACAGACATGTTGGAGAACACCATAATAACTCATATGATGTATGTAAAATTTATAGTTATGATACATGGAATGAAGAGGAGACCTAGGACTGGAGTTCTGTGATGCAAATAATTAGATTAATGGCATTACTAACTCATAAAACCAGATCACCACCTAATTTCCTAAAACTTCATTAAATATGTAAGCCAAATAGACTCACACTCACCCGGTAAGAGGATAAATGGCTACTTCTGATAAAAAATGTATCGCTCAATATTGACATCATGAATATGAGCTAAATAAACTCAAATGACATGAGATAATCTAGAGAAGAAAGGAATGGAAGGTGGCCATACGTCCTCTCAACATATATATACACACACACACATATATATATACACACACACACATATATACATACATACATGTATATATATAATTATATATGTATATTTATTAAACCATACAAATTAATATGTTTGAGAGAAGGAGAATTAACTGAATTTCATTATGTGAAATGAAGTTATCAGGGAACCCCAGTTGGTTGGTTCCCTGATAACTTTATTATCTTCATATAGTATTTTTATGGGAAATTACTTTGCTAGAGTTTCTCTTCCTCCAAATTGTATTTTCTTTAGGAAGACTTGGTCATTTGACTGCTAGTAAATACAATACTTGTCAACTTTATAGTACTGAAAAAACTTGCAGTAACAATACGTTTTTCTCCTATGTTGTATCTATTTAGACTTTATATAAATGTTAAATGTCTTTGCCATGGACACAGCATAGTATTTGTGACAGTAAAAGAACCACTAATCTCAAAACTGGTTGTCAGGTTGCCAAGCAACTTGACTGTTATGCCCCCAAGATTTATATATCACCATTATCATCATTATCATCATTGTTGTTGCTGTCTCATCATCATCATCATCATTATCATTTAACATACTGGTTTGACAGGATCCTATGACCTCCAAGGACTGCACCAAGCTCCAGTGTCTGTTTTGACATGGTTTCTGTGGCTGGATGCCCTTCCTAACACCAACCACTTTACAGAGTGTACTCAAAATTTTTTACTTGTGGCACTAGTACTATTGAGGACACCATGCCAGATGAGGAATAAAATTATAAGAGAAAGGGATTAAGCAGAACAGGTTCCTTACTAAAGACTGACACTCAATTGATTACAATAATTAGGGTTCCAATCAACAGAACAGCCTGCTCGTGAAATTAATGTGGAAGTAGCTGAGCACTCCACAGAAACACATACCTTTAACATAGTCTTTGGGGAGATTCAGTGTGACACAGAATGGGAAAAGACTGGCCCTTTGAATTACATGTACAACTTATTTTTGCCAACTGGAGCAATGAGAGAAAAAAATGTCTTGTTCAAAGACATAAGATGTTGCTGGATATTGAACTCATGACTTTATGATCTTAAGCTGAATACCCTAACCAGTAAGCTACATACGATCTTGTAGAAGTACTATACAGCCATTCACATTTTAAAAGAGAGGCTGCGAGAGATCAGGTGGAGCTGAAAAGGGATAAAAATGGTCGGGATGATGTGTCAGGGTCAACCCTCAAGGTATGAGGAGGGCAGAAATGAATGGGGCAGAGGATCCAGGAGTGTGGGTGGGAAGAAGTGAGGAGGTTACACAAGAATATGGGTGGAATGAAAGGGATAGGAGATGACTGACAGTCTGGTGCAGCAGAATAATAATGATGATACAACAGAGAGAAGATGGATGAGAAAAAGAGATGACAAGATGCTGGATTGGCAGCCAATCTTCCAGTTGAGTAAAAAAAGTTTGTTTCCATTGCGTTTTTCCATTGCTTATACAACTCCTGACAGAAGTATCACTAACATTTCTTCAGGTGATAGGAGATAGGATTTTAAGTTGGAACACACAAAGGCAGAAGAGATCCTATAAAGCAGAGGTCCTAAATCATTGGGTAGGGAACCAGTACCAGTCCCAGGACTGTGGATCATTTGATACCAGGCCAGACAGAAAGAATAACTTTTAAAATCTTATTTCTATTTTGTTGGCTCAAATCTGCAGGGTGTTTTTGCATTTTATTTATTTACTAGTTGGCCCCATGCTGTCAAAAGCAATGGCTAATTGTAGTATTTTATATATAAATATGGATGGTAAATCAAATTAATACACCTGTCAATGTTATCTAATGGTTATCTTTTGAGATGTGACATCAATCATCGTTTGTTGCTGAAAGAATGCTGGTTCACACATACAAACATTCAAATAACTTCCTTTGTACATGCACACATATACATACATATACTCACACAGAGTTGAAGCGCTGTTTAATCTTTCTTTCAGCATTGAATGTTCACCATCCCACTTCCCTTGCACACACACACACACACACACACACACACACACACACACACACACACACACACACTACACACACATACACACACACACATACACATACACGTGCACACAAACACACACAAGCATTCACATGCCTCCCTTTTACATACATATATTCACACCAGGTTGCCATCACCCCTTCCTTCTTTATTCATCTTCCTTTCTCATTCATATGTTGTGACAGAGAAAAACACAAGAGTATTATTATAGTAGATTACATATGTGACCTATTTACTCCACAGCAAAAGTGTTATGGCTGCTCCCCCTAGTCAAGAGGCTTGGCCTGCGAAAGTCCAGTGCTGATGCCATGTAAAAAGCACTTGTTCTGGTGCCATGTAAAAGCACCCAGTGCATTAGGAAGGGCGTCCAGCTGACGAAATTAAGCCAAAACAGGTGATGGAACCTGGAGTAGCCTGTGACCCTTCCAGTTCCTGTCAAGTCCTCCAACCCATGCCAGCCTGGAGAACAGACGTTAAATGTTGATGATGATGATGATGATGATGATGATGATGATGATGATGATGATGATGATAATGATGATAGCAATAATGACAGAATCAATGACCATGCTAGAAACACAGGCCATGGTTGCAATATATAAATATATATATAAGCGGACGTTAAACGATGATGATGATGATATATATGTATATATATATAGCCGTAAAGATGCTGATGATAATAATAAATGTAAGATGAGACAGTGGTGACATTACTACTTCATTTGTCTCTCCTTTGTATCTCTTCCATAACTTAGGTTTGTCATTGTCAGCAATAACTTCTACCTTCTACTTATGTAATTAGAGATAAAGAGAAGCTATTTCTCACAATCAATGAACCTTCAATTAATCACTAACATTTTCTTATTTTCACTCTTTCTCACTCCGCTTCTCTGATATTAATTGTCACAAAAGGTTAATTTATTCAAATGAGTTTTTTTGATTTCAGTTGGATAGTTTATTAGCAGAGGTAATATCTAAGTCACTAGCTAAATTATAATATTCTCAATATTCTCATTATCTTTCACATCCTCACTCTTCTATCCTTCAGCTTCTCATTTCTTCTTTCTTATCCTTATATTTGCTATCTGTTTGCCTACACATCCATGTATCTTTCAATCTGTCTACCTACAACTCTAACTTTGAGTGTAGACAAATACAAACACATACACTCATCCTCATCTTGATTATTACATCTATTTTCCATGCTGGAATGGGTAAAATGTTTTGTCAGAATCCAGCAGGATGGACAGCCATATCTTACTTTCATTGTTTCAGTTTTGTTGTGATTTCTATGGTTCAACACCCTTCCTAACTCCTACAACTTTACACAGTGTACAAGCTGCTTTTTCTCATGGCACCAACACTAGTGAGGTAGACCTGTAACTTGCAAATATCATCATTATCAGATCCTCGTCGTCATCATTGTTGTCATTAGAAGAAGAAGAAGAAGAAGAAGAAGAAGAAGAAGAAGAAAAAGAAAAAGAAGAAGAAGAAGAAGAAGAAGAAGAAGAGGAAGAGGAGGAGGAAGAGGCGGAGGAAGAGTAGGAGGGAGAGGAGGAGGAAGAGGAGGAAGAGGAGGAAGAGGAGGAGGAAGAGGAGGAGGAATAATAATAATAATAATAATAATAATAAGAAGAAGAAGAAGAAGAAGAAGAATCTACTTTTACCTACGCTAGCATAGGCTGAACAAAAATGTACTGAAGCAGCATTCTACATCTAGATGTCCTTCCAGAACAACCCTTATTTTCCATGTCATTTTACTGGTGTTCACATGTGAAAACCTCACGGATACAGGATGTATTGTTTACATGACATTGCAATTTTGCTCAAACAGTGTTGTGTTAAGACTGGTTGATGGGAAAAGTTATATTCACAACGCATTGTTCAACCTGAAGCAATAGTAGAAAACATTTACTCAAGGTGTCATATAGTGGAATGGAATCCAAGAGCATATATGAGAACATATAGTTATGAAGAGAACTCCATATTCACACAGCCATGCTGAAGCATAGACCTAGCTCTCCACTTTTCATCACCCCTGTTGCATTCAATAACCCCACCACCACTTCTGCATCAAACATTATCCCTAGTCCTTCCTTCACAAGACACCAATCCACTGGAGTTTCCTTCCTACTCATATCCTTCTGGAAGGTATTGACCAGCAATAATTTAAACAGAACATTAACAACATCAGGCTTACTAATATCAGAGGGTATACAAAGGCTTTGGGCATTGTTCCTTCAGACTTAGCAAGTAAAACAAAAGATAATCTACATCAAATTCAATATAATCAATACCAATAAGTCTTCTCTAAAATAAAAGGGAATGAAATTAGATCAGGAAGAATATGAGAAGATGTGACAATGAAATATGGCATTGGGAATTATGTGAATTATGTGAATTCTCTAAATTAGAGAGTGAGGTGATAAATTGCATGTATGCCAACCTTTTAGTATAATTGAGTCAAATTACATTAAAGATCCTTTGGGATTTTGCTATCCAATGTAACCATATGATTTGAATGTTAAGAGACCTAATATTTTTGTAGTGAATGAAAAATCAAGAGAATTGGAAATAATTGATATTGCAGAACCTGGATGCATTAGAATTGAGAGCAAGGAAGTAGAAAGATTAAAGAGATTCTCAATAAATCACCAAGAGAAAAATTGTAAATATAATATTGTTAAAGACAATATGCATAGGCACAGGAGTGGCTGTGTGGTAAGTGACTTGCTTACCAACCACATGGTTCTGGGTTTAGTTCCACTGCATTGCACCTTGGGCAAGTGTCTTCTACTATAGCCTTGGGCCAACCAAAGCCTTGTGAGTGGATTTGGCAGGTAGAAACTGAAAGAAGCCAGTTGCATATATATATATCTATATATATATATGTGTGTGTGTGTGTGTGTGTGTGTGTGTGCATGTGTGTGTGTGTGTGTATGTGTGTGTATATGTTTGTGTATCTGTGTTTGTCCCCTTAACATCACTTGACAACCGATGCTGGTGTGTTTACATCCCCATAACTTAGCAGTTTGGCAAAAGAGACCAACAGAATAAGTACTAGGCTTACAAAGAATAAGTCTTGGGGTCGATTTGCTCGACTAAAGGCGGTGCTCCAGCATGGCCACAGTCAAATGACTGAAACAAGTAAAAGGATAAAAGAATACAGATTACCAAAAATTATGAGTATCTACACACACGCGTGCATGCATGCACACACACACACACACATAATGTTTGTTTACATGCTATGTAATAAAATAAACAATTTTACATTAAATTGAAAGACGACACTGTCAAATTGTGACTTAATTCAAGACCAAATATGAATGTATATATTTTGATAATCCTCAATAGTTTTAGAAAATTCAATTAAGAAATTGGACAAAACAGAGAACATCATCATCATCATCATCATCATCATCATCATCATCATCATCATCATCATTTAACGTCCGCCTTCCAAGCTAGCATGGGTTGGATGATTTGACTGAGGACTGGCGAACCAGAAGGCTTCATCAGGCTCCAATCTGATCTGGCAGAGTTTCTACAGCTGGATGCCACTCCTAACGCCAGCTGTAGAAACTCTGGCAGATCAGATTGGAGCCTGGTGCAGCCTTCTGAACACAGCTGAAAAAATTAAAAAGAAGAAAAAAGAGATAAAGAAAGAAGAGGAAAAAAACCAAAACAATTCACCACTTTAGGTTGAAAAGTTGGGGGTTTTGGGAAACCTTTGTAATGGGTATTGAGACATACCATATTCAATTCTTTTTGAAGAGTATGAAATTATTATTCTTTAACAAGAATAGTACTGATATTGACTTTGAAGTTTCAGCTAGCAAAGCCATCATCATGATGAAAGGAGGCATGGCTGTATAGTAAGAAGTGGTTCTGGGTTCAGTCCCACTACATGATAGCTTACACAAGTGTCTTCTACTACAGCTTCAAACTGACCAAAAGCCTTGTGAGCCTATGTATATATATATATATATATATATATATATACTTACATACATACAAACATATATATATATATATATATATATATATATATATATATATATATATATATATATATATATATATATATATATATATATATATATATATATATATATATATATACATATATATAAAGATACATTCAACTGCCAGTGGCTGAACACTATCTAAAAAGTCTTATGTAAGTTAACAATACAAACCAAAAAATTATGATCTTTACAGCTAACCATCTAGAATTTCACACACCCTACTAAATCTTTATCAGCTAAAGTTAATAAATATCCTATGATAAATCCCATTATGATTGTTCCATGTCCACATTAGTCTACTTGCGAAATATATTCAGCATCTGTCAGACAATTGCAACTATATCAACTGATTGGTGAGATTTTTTCATACTTTATTTCCTTCAGTTTCTCCCACACAATTCAAACATGTATCTAAGTTACCATTTCAGTTTCTGCCAAACACATACAGAGCAGAACGTTCCTGATACAGTTTGCAGACACTTGGGACATAAAAGCCATCAATCTCAGGCACCATATTTTTATTACAAAAACTTATGCTTGGTGAAAGCTATGACATATTATAAAACCATGCAAGTTAATTTTTCTCATATTCGTCCATTTTTGTATAAAATTCATTCAGATTCACAGGGCTTCAAAAGAACATATCAAAACTGTGATAATAATAATGAAGATGGTTTCAAATTTTGGTACAAAACCAGCAACTTTAGGAGAAGAAATCTCTATTAGTATCATTAAAAGATTGTGCATTGTGTGTCTTGCTGTACACTAATGGCTATCCTTGATAATGGATTTCAATTCACTGAGTAGTGAATATGAGCCTATTTTTAAATTTGTAAATCAATGAAAGGTAGTTGTTATATAGCTGCATGGTTAAGTAGCTCACTTACTCTGTAGCCACATGGTTTTAAGTTCAGTCCCACAAGATGGCATCAAGATTATATCTCCTTTATTATAATCACAGACTGACCAATACCCCATGAGGAAAGCTGGTTGACAGAAACTGAAGGCGGCGAGCTGGCAGAAACGTTAGCGCATTGGGCGAAATGCTTATCGGTATTTCGTCTGTCGTTACGTTCTGAGTTCAAATTCCGCCGAGGTCGACTTTGCCTTTCATCCTTTCGGGGTCGATTAAATAAGTACCAGTTACACACTGGGGTCGATATAATCGACTTAATCCGTTTGTCTGTCTTTGTTTGTCCCCTCTATGTTTAGCCTCTTGTGGGCAATAAAGAAATAAGAAACGTTAGCATGTCGGGCGAAATGCTTAGAGGTATTTTGCCTGCCGTTATGTTCTGAGTTCAAATTCTGCCGAGGTCAACTTTGCCTTTCATCCATTTGGGGTCAATAAATTAAGTGCCAGAATATTTGTATGGGTTAGACAGATATTCCCCAGCATCTTCTGAGTAACATCCAGCCTCTTTCACCACTATCAATTATGTTTTCCTCTTCTGTAGGTTTCTTCAATTTAGATTACTTTGAACCTCTTTCTGTAACTATCATCTTCGACATACATAAAATTTCAGTCTTCTCTCTTGCAAAATACATTCAATTCCTTTTATATCTCGTTTGTCTCCTAATGTATTTGTCCTCCATCATTCATGTACACTAACATTACACATCCAGCTAAGTATGCATGTTATATTATTTTCCCAACTTACACATATCTTCTACATTTAATGCTCATCTGTGGAGGCGCAATGGCCCAGTGGTTAGGGCAGCGAACTCGTGGTCATAGGATCACGGTTTCGATTCCCAGACCGGGCGTTGTGAGTGTT
Source organism: Octopus bimaculoides (assembly GCF_046866305.1). Taxonomy (NCBI): domain Eukaryota; kingdom Metazoa; phylum Mollusca; class Cephalopoda; order Octopoda; family Octopodidae; genus Octopus; species Octopus bimaculoides. The sequence continues at coordinate 133,907,642 of NC_142929.1, forward strand.
TATTGAGCAAAAACACCTAAAGCTCCACGAGGCTCCAGCAGGAGATAGTGGGGAACCTTGCTGTACTCTTTCACCACAACTTTCTCTCACTCTTTCTTCCTGTTTCTGCTGTACCTGTATTTCAAAGAGCCAGCCTTGTCATACTCTGTGTCACGCTGAATCTCCCCGAGAACTACGTTAAGGGTACACATGTCTGTGGATTGCTCAGCCACTTGCACATTAATTTCACGAGCAGGCTGTTCCGTTAATCGGATTAACTGGAACCCTCGTCATCGTAACCGACGGAGTGCCACAACAACAATGCCCATCTTTTGTTACCATGTAACATAACATTTATTTAAGCACTTATTTTGCATCAACAATTTTAATAGATAAAACAGTAGTACATACTCCTTCATAATCCATAACTTCTTACCAATATTCCACTACCTTGTCAATGCCTTGATAGTAGAATTAATTGATTTATTAAAATTACTGGTGAAAATTAAGATAAAAATAAATGGTGAAAAACAAACAAATTTATCTGACAACTCAATATACAAGCGTCATACAATCTGTCTTTCACTGACAGAGAATATCTATGTTTCCTAAAATTTTTCTACCCTCTTCTAATTCTGGCCATAGTACTGTCAAAACATGCACCCACACTTTTAATTAGGTTACAGAAGTTATCAACTTATTCTAAGGAGGTCATCAAACATTGGTGAAAAAATAAATGGTGTAAATTAAAGGAAAGACAAGTTTAGCTGCCATGCAATTATGTTTTACAATCAATATTTAAAATCAAAACGACGACGACGAAAATGATCACACTTATATTTATTGCCATGTTCTCTCTCTCTCTCTCTCTCTCTCTCTCTCTCTCTCTCTCCCCTCTCTCTCTCTCTATATATATATATATATATACATATATATATATACACATATACATATATATATAGATGCATATACATATATATATTTATATACATATACATACATGCGTGCATACATATATACATACATACATATATACATACATATATACACATACATATATGCACATGCTCACACCACACACATATCTATGCACAAACACAACAAACAGACACACATGTGCTATATATATGTATATATATATATATCCCACCCTTACTAACATGGAAAGCAGACGTTAATTCATGATAATGATGATGATGATGATGATGATATATTTATATCTACTACTGAATATATCTACTAATGAGATGATAAGTGTGACTACACAAAAGTGTTTATATGATTTAATTGTACAAAAATATGTATTGATTAATAAGGAATTCTACATGGATTAGCTGCTATAACTATTTATTCATTTATCTTCATGACAGGAAGTATTGAATATGAAATGTTATCATGGTTCTAATTAATTTTCACACCCAATAAGCTTCTTATTTCATGGAAGGTCCTAACAACTTAGTATTGTTCCAGAAATCTTTATTTTCATCAATAATGTTTACAAGATATTACTGTTCCATTGAAAATCATATTACTGATATTCTTACACATATTTGCGGATTATTTATTAATATATCTATTAATTATTTGACAAATTTCTTACACTTCTCCATTCCCTATTCATATAACTGATATGTTAAGTTATCTAATTGTTTTATTTGATTTATGCTCATTCTTATTTTCGGTTTGTGCATGTTTTCTGCTTAAATATTTTATATTCTTTATTTATTTTTTAGTCTATGATCTCAATTACTGGATAATATCTGCACATTTCAACACTCAAATAATTCATTAGTGATGATTGATTTAGATATATGCCTAAATAAATGTGAGCAGCTCAACTTTAAAGTGAGAACTTTAGTTTCATAGTTACATTGACTGAGGGTTTAAATAACACTCCTTGTTCATAGATATGAAAAAATGAATTATTATACATATTTTCTTATTTCAAACGTTTTTTGTTTGATTTGTAATGTAGTGAAACCTAATTCCACCAGGGAAAGTTTTACTGGTTTGCTACTTTTCACCAGTTTATTGGAACAACTAGACTGAAACATCTTAGCCATACATTGGTTATGTAAATAGGAACTAAAAGCATTCCATTTCTGTCTTCCTTTGGCAAGTTTCAACCAGAGTAGAAACTGGCAGAATCATTGTCTACTCTTGTTCAGTTAGTTTTAATATAAGATGTATTTCAGTTGAACAAGATATCAATTTGCCATATCTTAGTTCTTCCATCTTACCTAAATACATATTTTGATTTATTTTGTTTTATCTCAATATTTTGCCTTCACACTTCATGAGTTATTCAATACTTTCTTCTTACAAGTGTAACTGAAAATTTTTTCTCGGTACTAATTACTTTTACTCAACATGAATTTTATAAACATTTTGGAAATAAACATGTACTGCTTAATTATATTGAATTATCATATCACTTAGGCCAAGAGTGGTATAATGAAAATAAATGAGAACTAAAAAATATATACCACAATAGTTTTGTTCTTGCATCCATATTTTCTAAATTGGTGATTATGACTTTTGATCAAGTAGCCATTTTTGATAGCAGCTATAAAATTTTTCTAATTTGCCTTTTAACTGACACCTATCATTATGATGGTGCAACTAACAGCAGTATATCTGTCAGCCATTAACTTAAAATTGGCTTGTTTCTTGTTTAATGACCAGCAAGCTTCCACAGATTGCAGTTAGTCACCTGATATGCAACAACATATTAAAGGCTACATATTTTGCCTACCTTACTGGTTCAGTTTGACTAGAATTAGGACAAGCTCACCTTGAAAGTAAATCAGTTAGAGAGTATTAACTGAAATTTGAAAACCTCCAGGCAATCCAGATCAGTCCCAGTAGAGTATATAAAAAACAAACATGAGAGCCATTCTGTTACCAATTCATCACTTTTCACAGTTGTATTCTTTTATTCTTTTATTTGTTTCAATCATTTGACTGCAGCCATGCTGGAGTACCACCTTTTTAGTCAAGCAAATTGACCCCAGGACTTATCCTTTGTAAGCCTAGTACTTATTCTATCAGCCTCTTTTGCCAAACCACTAAGTTATGGGGACATAAACACACCAGCATCAGTTGTTAAGCGATGTCGGGGTGTACAAACACAGACACACACACATATGACGGTCTTCTTTCAGTTTCTTATTTCTTTATTGCTCACAAGGAGCTAAACATAGAGGGGACAAACAAGGACAGACAACGGGATTAAGTCGATTACATCGACCCCAGTGCATAACTGGTACTTAATTTATCGACCCCGAAAGGATGAAAGGCAAAGTTGACCTCAGCGGAATTTGAACTCTGAACGTAACAGCAGACAAAATACCGCTAAGCATTTTGCCTGGCATGCTAACGATTCTACCAGCTTGTGCCTTCTTTCAGTTTCTATCTACCAAATCCGCTCACAAGGCTTTGGTCAGCTCGTGGTTATACTAGAAGACACTTGCCCAAGGTGCCATGTAGTGGGACTGAACTTGGAACCATGTGGCTGGTAAGCAAGCTACTTACCACACAACCACTCCTGTGCCTGTAGTTTACAATATAGAACTTACTAAAAAATATTTCACCTTACAAACCTGTTCAGTTTTCAATTGAAAACTTATGGTAGCCAGGAACGTAAACTCATACATTTCTGATAAACACTACTACAATTGCTCATTTACTTTCTACGGACTCACTTGTATGAAAGTGCACATCAAGTAGAATCCCTTTACTTCTTATGCACACATTGTCTGAATTTCACTTGAATCTTGTGCATCAGGGGACCCTGTCAAAGGCTTTCTCCATGGTAACAAAAGCCAAGTACAGAAGTTTTTCTTTGGCTAGGAATTTCTTCTGCAGCTGTCTTACTAGAAATATAGCTTCAATGGTGCTTCTCCCTGGCACAAACCCAAACTGCATCTCATCTAATCTAACTCTCTCCCTAGTTAATTTGCTATAACCCTCTCCATGACTTTCATCACCTCATCCAACAGTTTGATACCTCTGTAAATATTTCTATCTAAGGCGTTACTTTTACCTTCATAGTTACACCAGTGATTGGGTATGACTCCTTCAAGTATCACCTGGTTAATTATATGGGTAACTAGACTATAGCTTACACCACCAGATATTTAAAGCATCTCAGTGGTTATTTCTGGTGGGCCGAGGGCTTTCGCTGTCTTCATACATATCCTTAATTGCTTTATCTACCAAGGTACTGTCAATTTAGATTGCTGGTCCCTCTGTTGACATGTGGCAGACTCTCTTTCTCCCATTGGTTCTTTTCATTTGCCCTTCCAAACGCCAACCACTTTACAGTGTAGACTGGATACTTTTTAAGTGGTACCAGCACAGGCAGGGTCACCAAGTAACTTGCAAGACAAGGATCCTTTGAGAGGGGGTGGCATTAGAGAAGGGGATCTTGTGTTAGATGATGAAAGGTTATAGTGAGACAGAGAGACAGAAACAGGTGTCTTGCTGTAGAGGAGGTATATAGCTACCCAGCCAGAGAGTGGAGAGAGAGAGAGAGAGAGAGAGAGAGAGAGAGAGAGAGAGAAAAAATAAGGACAGAAATAGGTGTGCTGATGTAAAGGGGATACATGGTTACCCAATCCAAGGGGGAGCAGGAGACGGAGAGAGATAGTGGGGGACAGCAGGACTGCAAGAGAGAGCAGGAGAGAGATGGTGGCAAAATGCTAGGCATACTCATAAGGGACAGAGATCAGAATATAAATGGGTTGGTTGAGTAAAAGAAAAGAGAGTGAGAGAGATGGTGGCAAGTGTCAGGGCATACCCTTGCGGTATGGAGGTCATAATATAAGTGGCAGGGCATTGCCGAAAGAGGCGTGAGTAGAGAGTGGGGGAGAGAATGTAGTGAGTGGGGTAAACCTGGGCATATAGAGGGGGTGGGTGGGGCTACTAGATAGCAATGATACAGTGTACAGGGCCATGAGGACAGGATTGGGAAGTGAGAGATAAGCATAATGCATGAACGAGATGTGAGGAAGAGAAGAGAAGAGATGTAGTTTGGTTTGTTGGAGTAAGATGTGTAAAATGTTTTTTTTGTTACATGTGGGTGGAAAACACAGTGCTTCTAGAACTCAGGTTCATTGACATGGGTGGGTCTTCTCAAGAACTCCATATTGCCAGATATCTTCTTTTTTTGTTTTGTTTGGAAACAGGTGTAGATTTGTGACCAATGCCAGTGGTGTCTGACTGGCACCCATGTCAGTGGCACATAAAAAACACCGTTCAAGTGTTGGGCCTCGTGGAGGCAGTAACAGGTGACAGAGACCTTTGGCGATATACCATGCTTGTGCAGACCTGTCAGCCAAGTGAGACCATAGTCATGGCCAATGACAGTGTCAGGTCATTGGCACCCATGCTGGTGGCATGTAAAAAACACCCACTACATTCTCGGAGTGGTTGGCGTTAGGAAGGGAATCCAGCCATAGAAACCTTGCCAAATCAGATCAGAGCCTGGTGCAGCCTGCTGGCTTCAGCTGCACCACATATTAATTTGCTATGTCTCAATTCCACCATGTTACTTTAACATGTTGATTTCCAGTCTTTTATTTCAACATTTACCATTCACACTTACACATGACCAAAAAGTGTCTTATTAGAAAAATATAGAGTCACAGACATGACTGTGTGGTTAGGAAGTACAGTTCTCGACCATCTGGTTTTAGGTTCAGTCCCATGACATGCAATCTTGGGTATTTTCTGCTGTAGCTTTAGGCTGACCAATGCCTTGTGGGAGAATTCCATAGACAAATACTAGAAGTTCATTGTTTATAAACTTTTATCATCATTATTTAATGTCTGTATTCCATACTGCCATAAGCTGGAGGATTTGGTTGTATCCAACAAGCCAGAAGACTGTGCTGAGCTCTAAATTTTGCTTTGACATAGTTTCTATGGCTGGATGCCTTTTCTAATGCCAACCACTTTATAGACTGTACTGGGCGCTTTTTTTTTTTGCCATTAATACCAATGAGGTAACTTGCAAGACAACCCTGCACTAAATAATGATGAGGAGTAACTGGAAAGAAAGATAAAGGTAGTTGTGATGAGGTATCAGGGCATGCTCTCTAGGTACAAGGTGAGTACAGGAGAGCCTACAGATATAGAAAAACACACATTAACTTAAACAATAACTATATCCTTAACATTACTTCTACAGCAAGTTTAACTCAAATCTTTTTTCTTATAAACATCGTAATTTGAAAAATGTAATTATTCTATGTATTAATTACTCTTATCAAAACTTGTATTTTATGGATCTTTTGGAAATAAACATGTCCTGTTTAACCATGTTGAATTATCATACTATTTAGGCTAGTAGTTGCCTGCTTTCTGGGGATACATTGAAAATAAATTGTTGTCATCTCTCACATTAATATTCTCTATGAATACATTGTATCTTGTTTGATACATTGGAATCAAAACCTCAAAATCTCATAATAGTTACATTCTTTAGATCTTGCTGATTGAAATATTCAGTAAGTGCTGTATAGTAAAAGCTAATGAGCTTAATCAAGGACTCAAGTTAATTCCTAAACTTGATCCCAGTTCAGTGCTTTAACACCTCTAATGCTCTTAAGAATGGCATAAATATCTTCACACAGTTTCGTTTCCCCGACTTATTAATGTGTAGCCCTCTATCTGGGTAAGAAGAAAGTCAGTAAAATTAGTAATGTGTTTACTTTAGATGGTGTACATGTAATAAAAATTAAAACGATAGAATGATTAAAACTACATTTTGAGATAGTCATTAATGATCCAGAGTAGATATAAGATAAAAAGAAAACGATAATCAAATACAAAATAAGAAATTACCAAATGAAAGAAGTTACTGGACAGAAGCAATACTGTAAAAATCGGTCCCCTTCATGCATCATCATGCATCATCATCATCATCAACAGCACATCTTCATTCTTTCTTCACCCTCCATCTCCTTTCATTTCTCCAATTCATCCTCCTTCTCCCCCCTCCTATTCCTATTCCTTCTCCACATTATCATCATTGTTCTAAAGTCTATTTTGTTAAGTCATCATAGGTTGTATGGCTCAGTTATATAACATATTGCTAATCCACTTGGATTTTGTCATCTTATCTGTAAGATCCAACATTCGGAAATTTAATCTCGCTACTTTCTTTCTTTTCCTCATCCGTACAAGTAATCGTATTTGACATAACATGGCATTTTCTTCACACCAAGTATTTCATTGTCTGTTTGCATCAAATTTCTAGTCATCTCTCTTGTGTTCTTTAACTGATACTGTTAATGCTTAGCTACTCCTTCAGTTGATCATTCTTGCCTCATTTCTCCCCAGTCCTCACAGATCTTTCATATTTAATGGTTTTGTCTCTCACTAGCAAGCAGCAACATGCTCCTTATGCATGCTTCATACTATCTACTTTTTGCACAAAGTGGAATCCTATGTTGACAACAGATGTAACAACACCCTGGAATTCTAATGAATATAGTCTTTTATGAAAAGCAACGTTAATGCAATTCTTGATATCTAATCTCACATTGTATTATTAACCCTTTTGTTGCTATATTTCCAATTAAGAACACTGTCTTTGTTTTAATTAATTTTGTTAATAATAAATGATAACATTGATAGGAAGTACGTATCATAGAACTAGGGGTGGTCTCAGACAGGTTGGAATCAAAAGGATTCAAGATTTCAGATGTATAACATGCCTGCATAGCATATTACTTTTGAGCCTCATGCAAATTCCTGCACTAATCCATATAGATCAGTATGGATATGAAAAGAAGAATATTTATAAGAAAACTATGAGATATTATATGGAAACTTAGAGGGAAAAGAAGATTAAACCCAGTACATATGTTCCTTAAGAGAAAAACACGAGTAGAATCATCCCCTCTTTTCATGACTTGCAACTGAAAATCAAAATGTTTATGACATTCATTTAAAATCAACTGAAATCCACAGTGTATTCCCTTAAAGCAATATTGCTCTTGCCACTCTGAATTGAACAAGCTTCTGGGAGTAAATGAAATCCTTTATAATATACTACTCTTTCTGAAACATAGGCTTAAAAGTCAATATTTATTCTTTAATATATATATATATATATATATATATATATATATATATATATATATATATATATATATATATATATATATATAAGGAAAGATAAGATTATACAAAGCTATTTCAAGATATGGAACCTTGTAATTTTATCTGTTGCTAAAGTGACATGCACAAAAATATCTATATTTAAAATAACCATATTTTAAACCAAATATTTTATTTCTCTTACAGTTCTTGGGATTTTTTTTTTCAATAAATTCATTTCAACATTTTTCAGTCTAAGCATGTGTCCATCCTAATTTTAAAAATAAAGTGAATTCTTTCTTTTATAATCTTAGCACTGAATTCTATATTTTACAAGCATAGCGGTGTTATGTTAAACAAACCAGTTCCAAAACAAATTATTCTGGCTTTAGCTCAAAGGGTAATAATCATATATATTACACTAAATGCTTCAACCAAGCATTAAATCTGGAAAAAATGAACCAAGACAAAATGTAAATTACTGAATTTCTGTGTAGAATATTTATAAAACAACAAAGGAACAAATGCTTTTCCAAATTTCTACAGGTCATCATAACCTTTTCTTTTTCTAAAAACAATGAAATATTTAGAAAATGGCAGTTAAATAAAATCTGCTAATACTCAAGACCTTGTTGAAATAATATCATATAGGTCTTTTATGTCTGTTCAAATGAGAAAGAGCTGAACCCAGGCTTTCTATATCTTTTCTAGGAGGAAACAGCGAACCTATTGTCCATTATAGTTACTATGAAAATAATACAATTGCATTTCAATTAATTATGTTGGAAAATGAATTACATGACCTGAAGTTCCAAATAGATGCAATCAATTTAAAGAGAGATTGCGTGTACTGTCTTATGTAAAACACTTCAATAATAATGAAACAAAATTTTGGTTAGAGGTTAAAAAGACAAAGCAATTTAGCCTATAATGATCTGGGTGATGTTAGGATGGTACTGAGAAATTGGGAAGTTTTCTTAACTCAAAATAATTGGATTGATGAGGAGTAAAAGAAATTGCTGTTGAAATTTTATGAAAATTCAGTTTGTATTAATATGATGTTAAGCTATATTTTATTATAGAACTTGAAAAAATAAAAATAAATAAATAAAAAATACAAGTAAAAAGCTATATATGTAGTATACAGATAAAGCAAATATCAATAAAAATACATAATTTGATGAAATTAAAATTGAAGAAATGCATTGTCTGGGTTTATTTTCTAGTTTTATCATGAAAATAAAAATGTTATATTTACCATCCAAAATAAAGTTTCATTTGCAAATTCTGCATATTGTTCAATTGTGGACAATACACTGAATATAAGACAGATTAGGACCATCATGAATCTAGAAAACAAAAAGAAAGAAAGAAAATAAGAATTTTTTAAGGTATATATATATATATATATATATATATATATATATACCTTTATATATATATATATATATATATATATATATATATATATTTAACGCATAACGCATAACGCATAAGTGGATGATGATGATGATGATGATGACGATGTAACAACTTATGAGAGACAACAATGGTAAGGATGACTAGATAAAGTAAGAATCTGTTCAATCAACTTTTAGAGTGTGCTTCTTTCTTGGATATATGATCCACTGATGATATATATATACATACATATGTATGTATGCATGCATGTATGTATGTATGTCATTATTCAGTTTTACTCCAAGATTTATTGCTAATAGAGAAAGAGCTGGTTTCTAACCTAGATCCATTTAAAAAGCTTACAAAATATTGATACAATGAAATGTAGAGAACATTAACAATTAAATTTGTGAGTAGAATATTCTATAAGAAATAATATTTCTGGTTATAAATCCAGGTATCTTAATTTTGAGATTTCCAACCAACAAATTATTCAGATGGCTTCCAGTTAAGCTTTTAGAATTATTTCACATAGAATTTTCATTAATAGCCTAGACAGGTTGTTTTATCAAACTTGGACAGACTATATTACTGAAGAAACAGTTTCTACAGCTGGTTGTCACCATTTCTTAATATCAAGAAGTAGAGTGGAAGCTGTTGTGGATGAGCAACAACATTTAGAGCTAAGTTCATTGCCCAGAGACCATAACACTGACTGTAAACAGTTTTGAACTTACAACTTTACATATGATAACAATAAATATCACCAATCTGAAATAAACTTGTATTTCTGTCTAAAAATGAAAGCATCTTTTAACCATTCAACATTTGTGAAATCTGAGGTGAGTTCCAGCATACTTCTTCTATTAATAAGAATACCAGTTAAAATCAAACATTGCATAATCAGACATGACACTGCTCAAATGAAGTTCAGTTAACAATATGCCACAATATTATTACCCTGCAATACTTTCTACAGTATCCTCTACAGTAATTCAGGATCCAGGTATCTACTGATTGAGTTGAAAAATATTTTTAATTGATCTAAAAGCAAATTTTGAGTGAAAAGAGTGGGGAAAAATCTGTGGAAGAATACAAAACTTCCTTCTTTTTTCATATTTTGTTATTTTCTGTGTCTAGAGGAAGGTTCATGGGGAGGGCCTTAGTATGTTCTTCTAGACCATATATTTTACATAGAAACAGATGGAAACTGAAAACAGCTGGAGCACATGGCTACTGAAAATTTACCTCAGTCAATTCCATCTGACACATGCAAGCATGAAAAACCAGATGTTGAAGGATGATGAGGAAAATGATGATGATGATGATGATGATGATGATGATGACGATGACGATGACAATGATGACAATGACGAGGAGGAGGAGATCTATTATTGTCCTTATGTACATGTAGCATGCTTTACATAAATGACTAAAAGATCAGTAGTCCATCATGATATGCATTCAGTCCATCCTGTTTGTATATCATTCTTTCTGCTATGGGCACAAGGCCTGAAATTTGTTGGGAGGGAGTCAGTCGATTAAATCGACTCCAGTACACAACTGGTACTTAGTTTATCGACCTCCACAAGGATGAAAGGTGAAGTCAACCTTGGTGGAATTTGAACTCAGAACATAGTGACGGGCAAAATACGACTAAGCATTTCATCCAGCATACTAACGATTCTGACAGCTCATTGCCATGTTTATAAATAATATTGACTTTGTCAGTTAGAGTCATTCACTTGCACGTTTCTTTCCCTTCTCTTTCATTTTTCGTTTTTATCCAGCTCATTTGAATTTTGAACTCAGTACTCTATTTGTGAAATCGCTGCCATAAAGCACATTGCCTGGATCAAATTTAGCATATTTAAACTATTTTCTACCAACTTGATACAAACTCTTTCACTGGAAATGGCTACAGGCAGTATAGTAACTTTGATATGAAACACATTAAATAATATTTGCTGAGAAATGAAGAAAAATATTTCATTATAAGTTGAAAGAGATCCTTTTACACTCTAAAGATTTCTAGCCAAACCTAATTTTCTTCTTGTGCTCTTTCATCAGTTTTATGTATATTTCTACTAATATTTCTACTAATAAGAACAAGATGTTTAGATAATGGTCAATTTAATTCTATAATTTCTTATGCCCCCCCACACACACACACACACACCAGAATTTTATTCTTTTACTGGTTTCAGTCACTGTACCAAAATCAAGCTGGGGCACACACTTCAAAGGCATTAGTCAATTATGTTGACTTCATTGCTTTGCTTGAGATTCAGTTCATAAGACTATATATATCAGTTGAATAAGTTTATCTTGATTTATGTCCCTTTTAGGAAGATAACTGACCTTAGAAAATAAATACTACAAGGTGTTTAG
>NC_142929.1:133922021-133954521 GCF_046866305.1 Octopus bimaculoides
GATCATCTTTCCACTCTCCACCTAGATTTTTGATCTTTTGATCAGTGGATGTGCATTACTTTGAGAATAATATGTTCGAATGGTGAATTCAGCAACACCATCTGGCCAAAGTAGCTACTCTGTGTTGATAAAGGGCAATAACACAGAAACTAGTCCACAAATGTTATTTCACACATGATGGGAATGCTGAGCTCTCTGTTCAAAAATATAAGGACACAGATAGTGTGTCATATAGCCAGCTAGAAACAATGTTTCTTGGGGCTTAAACAACAGTAACATCATCCTTTTCAGGACAGCCACATTATGTTAGCAAATAGCCTTTATATATATATATATATATATATATATATATGTATGCATGCATAGTACACAGGTGAAAGAATGAAGATGATGGTGATAAATAACTTTAGTAAGAATTACAATCATTTCAATAGCTGGTGGAACCATTTACATATTGGGTTGTACACATGAAAGTTATTTAACTCCAAACAATAATTAATTTATTAATGAACGAGATTACAGCCTGCCATCTTATCAGACCTCTTAAGGTTACTATAATATACTTTGAGATTTTTCCAATAAATATATTGAGTGATGTTGGGTTACAGAATATCAGAACTATAAGTTAAGCAGCAAATGTCCACACCACCTGAGATATTTCATCAAGTAGACAATGTAGATTAGGGATCAGATTACTTCCTTTGATTTAATGTAAATCTGTTATTGCTGCTATCCCTGACAAGTGAAGAGGTTATCAAGATCGTTGTATGCATGAACTGCGAATAGAAAGAAGGGAATTGCCTAGATGCAAAATAACAAGGAATACCTATATGCATACATAGATATTTGCATATGTATTTTATTAGTGAAAGCAATTCACTGCTAGATTCTGTTTTACCATTTAGAATACATTGATTTTGTTTGCTAATTAGAATTTCCATTTAGCATCCATTTATTAATTAGATTAAGATTACAATTTGAATCATAGAGAAAAGAGTTCGATTCGTAAACAGAACATATATTCGTACACTTAGAGACAAAGAAGAGTTCTGAAGAAATAAATGTTATGTATGTATAAAGAAGAAATCCATGCGTATTTTTTTTTCATTCTTATTATAAACCCCACACACACAAGTTACATCATCCCACCCACTGTGTTAATTATCAGATTTTAAGAAATGGAAAGCACTTTAAATTAGTTGGTAATTAGATCAAAGTATCAAGGCAACATAAATAATTCAAAGAGAAAAATGCAGAGAATGAATTGACTTCCATTCTAGTAGGTAGAAGGGAGAAGAGTAATTTAAAATCAAAAGACAGGGAAAGAGCTTTATACTTCATTTTAGAAGTATTCTAGATATCTATGTCACATCTTTAATCAGTGTAATTTGGTATTTAAAAAAATATAAATAAATACAATAGAACAAATACATTGCATAGTATATTATACTTGTTTGAACATTTCAGATAAATATCTGGATTTCAGAAACCTATTTTATCAAACAAAAATGGATGTGAAAATAAAAGGAAAGAACATTCTATTTAATGGTTAGTGAGAGCTGTGCGAGCCATGTACAGAGATGCTGCCAGTAAGGTGAGGGTTGGAAATGAGTACAGCAATGAATTCCGGGTAGAGGTAGGGGTCCACCAAGGTTCCGTCCTCAGCCCCCTCTTATTTATCATAGTCCTCCAGGCAATCACAGAGGAGTTCAAGACAGGTTACCCCTGGGAGCTCCTCTATGCTGATGACCTTGCCCTAATTGCGGAGTCACTATCAGAACTAGAGGAGAAGTTTCAGGTGTGGAAGCAAGGTCTAGAATTGAAGGGCCTTAGAGTCAACCTAGCTAAAACCAAGATCCTAATAAGTAGGAAGGTAGATAAAACACAAACCCCTTCAGGTAGATGGCCCTGCTCAGTATGTAGAAAAGGAGTAGGTAGTAACTCTATAAGATGTACCCGGTGCAAGCTATGGACACATAAGAGGTGCAGCAACATCAAAGGCAGGTTAACTAGCAAGTTAGTTTTTGTTTGTGGCAGATGTTCAGGTGCAATAAAGACTGTAAACAAACAGGAAACAACTTCTATCTCATTCCAGGGTGAAAAACTAGAGGTAGTCGATAGCTTCCGCTATCTGGGCGACCAAGTTAGTAGTGGGGGTGGGTGCGCTGAAAGTGTAGCTGGTAGAATAAGAATAGCCTGGGCAAAGTTTAGAGAGCTCTTACCCCTGCTGGCGACAAAGGGACTCTCACTCAGAGTAAAAGGCAGACTGTATGACGCATGCGTACGAACAGCCATGCTACATGGCAGTGAAACATGGGCTGTAACTGCTGAGGACATACGTAAGCTCGCAAGGAATGAAGCCAGTATGCTCCGTTGGATGTGTAATGTCAATGTGAATACCCGTCAGAGTGTAAGTATCTTGAGAGAAAAGCTGAACATTAGAAGCATCAGTTGTGGTGTGCAAGAGAGACGATTGCGCTGGTATGGACATGTGGTGAGAAGGGATGAGGATAACTGCGTGAAAAAGTGCCACACCCTAACAGTTGAGGGAACCCGTGGAAGAGGTAGGCCCAGGAAGACCTGGGCTGAGGTGGTGAGGCAAGACCTTCGTACATCGGGCCTCACCGAGGCGATGACTACTGACCGAGACCTTTGGAAATGTGCTGTGCGTGAGAAGACCCGGCAAGCCAAGTAAGATCGTTGCCAGTGCCCCTGGACTGGTTCTTGTGCGGGTGGCACATGGGATGCACCATTTTGAGCGTGGCCGTTGCCAGTACCGCCTGACTGGCTCCCGTAGGATTTTCGAGCGAGATCGTTGCCAGTGCCCCTGGACTGGCTTGTGCGGGTGGCACATAAAAGACACCATTTCGAGCGTGGCCGTTTTCGTGCGGGTGACACGTAAAAGCACCCACTACACTCTCTGAGTGGTTGGCGTTAGGAAGGGCATCCAGCTGTAGAAACTCTGCCAAATTAGACTGGAGCCTGGTGTTGCCATCCGGTTTCACCAGTCCTCAGTCAAATCGTCCAACCCATGCTAGCATGGAAAGCGGACGTTAAACGATGATGATGATGATGATGATCAATGGGTGAATATTTAAGAGATAGATCAAAAGTTACTTTATAATAAACATCACCCCCAGACATTTGAGGTGGGAGAGCAAACCAATTAAATTTACACCCTGCTATTCATCTTTTTTTAAAAATTTATCTTGTTTCCATCATTGGACTGCAGCCATGCTGGAACACTATATTGAAGGGTTTAGCCAAACATGTCAACCCTAGTTGTCATGTGGTGGTGGGGACAAATACAGTTTGGAAAAAATTCTCTTTTAATATATATGACACAATTAATTGCTATTTAAGATCTTGTCTGAAAATTAAATATTTTTTGCATTGCCAAAAGAATTGTGAAATCATAAAATGAACCTAGAAGTAGATCAAGAATGAAATGGTTGGGTAATATCCATAATCTCAGTTGGTCACATTCGGGAATCTAGTTGAAAAGTGTAATGAGGGTTTCTTCTGATTGAAACCTATGGAAGAGGTATCTGAAGATTCTAATCCCACAACCCTCCCAGGAATGCTGGGCAGAGATAATGGATGGATTGTCAAAACATCATAAAAATAGCTTTTGACGACTTATTGAACTTGGTTCAAAATGAATTTTGTAATATTTTTCACTCTACTATTTATATTGATTTCAAATTTTGGCACAAAGTCAACCATTTTGGGGGAGCAGTTAATCAATTACATTAATTCCAGTGTTTGACGGGTACTTATTTTATTAACCCAAAAAGGATGAAAGGCAAAGTTGATCTCAATGGCATTTGAACTCAGAAAGTGAAGATGGATAAAATGGTGTTAACCCTTTCGTTACTGTATTTATTTTGAGATGCTCTGTGTTTCTTTCAATTACTTTAAATATAACAAAGAATTTAGTAAAATAACTCAGTTATCATTCAGTTAGTGTTAGGAACATAAATTGTGACTAAGGTTTGGTGGAAGATTTTAATTCAAAACTTATGAAAACAACACATTTGTACTTAGAGCCAGAGCCAGTTTCAGCTAGGTTGGTAATGAAAGGGTTAAGCATTTTTCCTGGAATGCTAACAATTCTGCCTGTTCACAGCCTTTTACTTTACTTTTAATATTCAGTCTTCCAAGCAGTAAATATTTTGTTGTTATTCTTAAATTTGTTCTAAAATAATAACCTAGTTTTAGCATTTACAAAAAAATAACTCCATATTTTTCATCAAAGCCAAATATTTGTTGACAAAGCCCATTTTGATATATTAGTTTTGTATTTTGGGTGACAATGTCACTTCTTTTACTGACATTAATTACTGCTTTAAGATTTGTAAATACAATTTTCAGAACTTGACCCATCATCAGGTTAATTCTGTACTCTTCTGTAACAAACATTGTCTTACAAAGCAGTGAATTCCATTAAAACTGTCTCAGTATAAAAACCTTTCTGATTTTCATCATGTAAATAGCACCTGTTATTCTTAAATGTTTATTTCCAACTAGGTATAAATGTTTTTTTTAACAAACCAAACCTCCATAAAATGTGAGAGTTATATTCTATATGAGCCAATGAAGCAGCTTTTACATAACTCAATGAGGGTATCTCTACATGGCTATGCAACCTGCTAGCATAACGGTGGGAATGAAATGTGTTAGGGAGTGCAAACCCAGTCCCAACCTAGGGTGTTCAAAGCATTTTCATTAGCCCTAAAAATTTTAGGGGGCATGTTTGCATCTCCTGATCCTCCTGTCCTCAAGCCTACACCTGCTAGAAACAATAACTAGATCTTCTTTAGCTCATTCTTGTCTTAAAGAAAAGGAAGAGTACATTGAACAATATAAGACCTGATATTAGAAGAGGGAATGGCTATGATTGGAACACCTTTATTCATATACTGCTTGATCAGTGATAATATGGAGTTAGCAAATAACAATAATTCTCATGCATTTCCTTGGTCTATTAACTGATCTTCAAATTGATATTAAGCTACAGAACCTTGATTATGATGTTTGTATTTTCATAACAAGATGAATTTGACAGAAACTTGGTCAATAGATTCTTGTCTCTTTGGAGCAAGCACACTTTATAACAGATATGTCCGTATACACAAGAATTTATGTCTTAGTTGGCAGTATATAAGTCAAACATGTGGTAGGTCAGTGATTAGTATTCTATTACTTGCACTATCACGTCATAGAAAATGTGCCTTAACAGAAAATTTGCCCCATGCGAGCACAGAAAAGTGGCTGTTAAATGACGATGACAACATCAATGATGACAACGATGATGATAATGATGGCGATTACAATGACAATGACAACAGCAATGACAGTATGAGTTCTCAATTGCCAAACCAGACGATGCATTGCAGCATTGTCAAATGATTCTTTACCCTACTTATGTACTGTTGAGAGTTGTCTTTAATTTACTTAGAACCATAGAAATTGGTGACAAGCATTACTAGAAAGAGCCTTGGAATTCATTAAAGAAAATACTCTTCATTTATCAGCAGGTTGTTTTTTGAATATCATATTGACTTAGGGCTGGTATATTGGGGAGTAGTTTCCTCATTAAATAAAGGCATGTCAGTGATGTTAAAGGGGTGTGTTATCAACAACTAACAATCAAAATTATATGCTTTCCTGAAGTTTCACCTTTTTTCTAATCAATGTGGTTGAACACCTAATCCCAATCAGCCAGGATTCACAGCACAGGTTGTAATACTCATCCTCTCGATCAAGGAATACAAACATGGCTCATGAGACCTCAAATTATTTTCCTGAGTCACCATCTCACCCTTGTATGCCAATCCATAATAAAGTTACTCATTTACAGTTGAGCAACGTGAAGAAGTTGATCAATGCAAAATGAAGTGTTTTGCTCTAGAACACAATGCATAGCTGGTCTGGGAATCAAAATCACAACCTCACAATCTTGAGTGCATCACTCTAAACACAAGGCCACATGCCTTCACTTCACCTTCTACACAACTGCTCTCCTCATACAAAGCATCATACATTAAAACAGTCCATCTCTCCAATACGTTTTTGCCACCCACTATTCTTGTGTGGATCATAGGGATAGAGTCCTCAGGGACTTCCTACATAAGGTCCTATCAGCAGCAACCACCATTAGCACTTTTAACTGGATTTCCATGAATGACCAACTGAAACTGTGGATATTATATTACCATCTCCTATCCTTAGGTCTCCTATCAGCTTGTTGGTTCGACTTGAAGAACCTATATTATGATCCTTTCCTGTGGCGTTCTAACCACATGTCTATTGTACTGGAGCAGTGATCTCTCAATGCAGAGAAATAGTGGCTTGACCTGGAAAGACTCCCTGATCTCAAAGCCAGGTAACCTGTTGAGTAACATTAGTCCAGAGCGATGCTTGTATTCACAGTCTTCACCTATGGTCATTAAAATATTAGAAATTGGAAACCAACTATTCTGTTGATGTGAAAATATGGACAGAAATAGGTGTATATAACATATAGGTATGGATAAGATAGAGAGCGTTCAGAGATGAATTTATATAAGAAAGTCGGGCATTTTCAGATTACATGGCATAAGACAGAGATGGCTTAGATGACAACTTAAATGCAGGCCAACAACAGTGAAGATGATATGGATGGTGATAATGATGACTGAAATGTGTAAAAGTATCCAGATTTCTCCAATTGAGCATTAGAAATATCTGTTGTAAAAAATAACCAATATAATAACCAAAACATCCAAGATAATAGATATTTACAAATGTGTGTGTATGTATACTTACGAAAATATTCATAAAAACCAAGAATATTTATGGAAACATAAATATTTTTCTGTGAACACAGCAATTCTATTTTTATTATTTGTGATCAATAAAAGGAAACAAAAAACAGTTAATTGAATATGGAGGACATGTCAGTTATGGAAAGCTAATCTAATATATATTTTTTAGCTACTTTCTTGCTGTGAAGAGAAATGACAAAAGATATTTCCCTCATGACCATCCTGTCTTTTTTATCATTGACAGAATGTGTAGGACTACATTATTCATTGCATCCTAACATTCTTTTTTTAAGACAGTAAGATGACGCTTGATTCAGAGTAATTTGGCTGCTATTTCTAGTCGGGTGAAGTTCTCTTGATTCATGTTATAATAATCATGTAAAGTGCCTTGATACCATGAAAAAGTTCAAAGAATGTTTTAACCAGAAAACAATCAATTTATATTCATTCTTTTTACATGCAACGAAATTTCTCAGAAGAATGATATTTTTTTGAATTTTACCAATATTTCTGCTCTGTTGTTGTTTTATTTTGTTTTGTATTCTTAAACTATTTTTGTCTACCTCTCCCCCCCCCCCAACTACCAATTTCTTCATTTTCATTTTCTATCTTCTTTAGCTCTTATCTTCTCTGCTCACCCCTTTATTTCTGATAGCTTTATAATTCATATTCATCCTCCCCTTATCAGTCATTAAGATAGTGCTTCTGTGGCAATTGAGCTATTTTGACTCTTATTTCAAGCAAGGCTGGTTCCACTTCGTACTCTCTGTCACATTAGTGACATCTATAAATTTGCCTTTAGGTTGTTAAATTGCTAATAAGCCACCCATATTATTGGTATATGTATGTATATTTCAAAATAGTTAGAGAGGGCATCCAGCTGTAGAAACTTTGCCAGATCAGATTGGAGCCTGGTGCAGCCTTCTGGCTAGCCAGCCTTCACTCAAACCAGCCAACCCATGCCAACATGGAAAGTGGATGTTAAATGGCGATGATGATGAAGAAAAAGGCATGCTTTTTCGTTCACAATTCATCATGCTTCTAACCTTTGTCTTTCTCTATATATATGTATATGTACACATGCACTCTCTCTCTCTCTCTCTCTCTCTCTCTCACACACACACACACACACACACACACAGTCACACACACAATTATATATATATTGTTTTAAGCAGACCTACTGAAGAGAGGGCATCATCAATGAAGTCATGAAGAATGATCAAATGTAACTGATTGATTGATTGATTTACTGAACAATCTGTCAAACAATTGATTAGTTAATTGATTAAATAGTTAACCAACTGACAAGTGAATAATAAAGAAACAAAATACAACCAGTGTGCGTGTTCATTATTGGCATAATGACCCTCTTAAAATACAACAATTATATTATCATTAGCTGGCTCCGTGAGGCAAAGATGACGGCTAATTGTAGTATTTTATATATAAATATGGATGGTAAAGCCATCTAACCCATGCCATCATGGAACACAGATGCTAAGTGATTATGATGCTGATGATGAAATTAATATCCCCACAGGAGTGGCTGTGTGGTAAGTAGCTTGCTTACCAATGACATGGTTCCAGGTTCAGTCCCACTGCATGGCAACTTGGGTAAGTGTTTTCTACTATAGTCTCGGGCTGACCAAAGCCTTGTGGGTGGATTTGGTAGATGGAAACTGAAAGAACCCTGTCGTGTATATATATATATATATATATATATATATATATATATATATATATATATATGTATGTATGTATGTGTATGTGTATATTTGTGTGTCTGTGTTTGTCCCCCCACCATTGCTTGACAACTGATGTTGGTGTGTTTGCATCCCCATAACTTAGCAGTTCAGCAAAAGAGACTGATGGAATAAGTACTAGGCTTACAAAAAATAAGTCCTGGGGTCGATTTGTTCGACTAAAGGCAGTGCTCCAGCATGGCCACAGTCAAATGATTGAAGCAAATAAAAGAGTATACATATATTTATGAATAGCAAATACCATATTTGCTGAACCTTGTCTCTCATATGTTGCATTTATACTACATGTGTATGCATGTATGTATGTATGTATGTCTCTTCTATTTTTTAATTATTATAAATCTTCCACTGAGGAGGGAATCGGTTTCTAACAAAGACACAAGACTCCATCTTTGGAATGTAGTTAACACAGACAAATTCACATTTGGAACTTTAGAAAAGTCTTGCATATTTTTACTGTGCCACTCACAGATTGCACTTGTAATCCACAAATTAACCGGTTGATTTCTCTTTCTGAAAATCCCAGTTTATCCAAATTCTCCTTTAAGCATTTACTAACAAAACCTAGTGCTCCAATTGTTATTGGTATGAATATGAATTCATAGTCTGGATATAGAAGCTGGAGGTTTCGGATCAGTTGTCCATAGATATCCTCTTTTACTTTGATTTTCAAAGAGATATTTATATCTGCAGGGCAGCTGACTTTTATGATTGAATCAACTGGAACTCTCATCATTGTAACCGACGGAGTGCCAGTATGTGTGTATGTATGTGTATGTGTGTGTGTGTGTATGTATGTATGTATGTATGTATGCATGTATGAATGTGTGTGTGTGTGTGTGTAAATGAAGACACTTTATCTCATATTGTTCCAGTCTACCCAGGTAGCAAAAAGGAGTAGTACCTGTATTTCAAAGGGCCAGCCTTGTCACATTCTATGTCATGCTGAATCTCCCTGAAAACACTTTATGCATACATACATACATACATAGAGACTGGTACTACGTCGGTTACAACAATGAGGTTTCCATGTCTGTGGAGCACTTAGCCACTTGCATGTTAATTTCGTTAATTTTACAAGCAGGCTGTTCAATCGATTGGATCAACTGGAAACCTCATTGTAACTGAATGAGTGCAAGCATGTATGTATGTATATACGTATGTATGTATTTATGTATGTATGTATGTACGTATGTATGTATGTATATATAAAATGTATGTGTCATAATTTTAATCTGCTTTACATGCAGGTAGATTGTCACGGTGTTAGCCAGTTCTTGTTCAGAATTACTGCACTTCTAGAAAGGCCAGTGGACTACTCTTTGCACTTGAAACCACCCAAGAGGATCACACTATTTGCTAAAAGGACCTCACTACTTGCTATATTTGCTATCTTTGCTAATCCTAACAAGTCTTGGTATGGTTTCTATAGCTGGATACTCTTCTTAACACCAACTACTTTACAGAATGCAGATGTCCATTTTATCATGGTGCCAATACTACAAAAGTTATTTTGTCTTTAAGACTAAAGGGCTCTCTCAATTCTGTATTTTTTGTGTTTCTGTTTATGTCAGTCATTATGTTATCTGATATATCCCATGCTCTAATGATTCTGTTAATCCATTGCCCTTTAAGTACAGCAGATATGAAACCTTCCTTATTAGTTAAACAACTGTAAATTCACAAGTAGGTGTATACAAGTAGGTATATATGTGTTTCCATCTTTGCATTGACATAAATTATCAGGAAACATTCACCACATTCATGATGGAGCTTTCCTATTTGAAATATACTCTATTTTCAGTTTAGTGTCTGTATTTTTTTCTTCTCTTCTCCACGTAAATACATACACTCACAGATACATTCACATTAACTCAAATGCTACTATATTATCTTTAAACACGTGCCAAAGATTCAAATAACTGTGTAGTTGTTTTAAGTGAGTTAATATAAAAGTATAAAGTAAATTTTGAAGTTTTTTT
This sequence comes from Octopus bimaculoides, assembly GCF_046866305.1. Classification (NCBI taxonomy): domain Eukaryota; kingdom Metazoa; phylum Mollusca; class Cephalopoda; order Octopoda; family Octopodidae; genus Octopus; species Octopus bimaculoides. The sequence continues at coordinate 133,932,579 of NC_142929.1, forward strand.
CTAGAGGAAAAAATTATTGGTATATTTAGAATCAGACATGCATTATTGATTAACAGTTCCATGAATACTTTCAAAAAAAGCAAATACAAGAATCAATAAGATTTTTTTTTTTTTTGCTCGAGTATATGTTGTTATTTTTTTGTCTTTTTCCAAAGCAGTCAGAAGAATTTAAAGGTCAAAGATGCAGAGCAATTGATCTTTAAAAGAAGAGTTAAGGATCCTTTTTACATACGAACACTGCAAAGCTGGGATAAACAAGACTAAAGCAATATTTATTTCATTTTACGTTTGTGAAAAGAAGGTGGAGATTAGACGTCAAGAGTTGACTGTCAAAGTCGTCTCATGTCATGTTTATTTAGTTCTTGTTTAGTCTGGTTGTCTATGAGTGAAGCCTGGAAAGGGTTACAGTAACATAGATGGATGTGGTAGATCTAATTAGCGCACAAAAGGCTCAAGACACTGGAATGTATTTTATTTTGATTTTTAAATCTAAAGATGGATGAGGAAGAAAAAGAGGAAGTGGTGGTAGGACAGAGCGGACAGAGAGGGAGATGAAATGAGAGTGAAAGAAGGGAAGAAAGAAGAGGAGGAAGAAAAGGAGGATAGTCGTAGTGGAGGGGGAAAAGGAGGAGGGACTGAAGGGGGGGGGGGAAGAGGAGGGATGAAGAGGGAAAGGAAAAAGACAAAGGGAGAGATGGAGGAGAAGGTGGTGGTGGTGGTGGTGGTGGTGGTGGTTTATGATCTTTTCAGAGTTCTCTCTCCTAAGCATTGGTTTAATTGGAATCAATTAGCATGATTGATGTTTGATTTGAATTATTGCAGGTTAGTAATTGGATCAGTAATTGAAGTGATGTAGGAAATGAGTTCCAGAGGGCTGGGCTGCAGTTTAGGAGTCAAAGAAACAAAGAAACTTTTTGGTACCAAGTCTGATTCAGTAAGACACAGAGACGTGTATCAGTTGTACTTTGGTAAAGGAAGATTAATTTTATAGTCAGAGGAGCAAAAATAGCAATTGTGCTTCTTTTAGTTTGAAAACACCTTAAAAAAAATAAAACAAAATATAATCGTTTTATTTCAGTGGTTCTTAATCTTTTGTAATTCAGTGTCCCCTTTTCACAGAACGGTGTTTTGCAAAGACCTCTTTCCATGTTTGACAAAAAAATGATAAAAAAACCAGATGTTTGCTTCCCAGCCACATGGTTCTGGGTTCAGTCTCACTGCATGGCACCTTGGGCAAGTGTCTTCTACTACAGACTTGGGCTGACCAAAGCCTTGTGAGTGGATTTGGTTGACAGAAACTGAAAAAAGCCTGTTGTATGTGTGTGTGTGTGTGTTTGTGTGTCTGTGTTTGTCACCCCACCATCGCTTGACAACCGATGTTGGTGTGTTTACATCCCCATAATTTAGCAGTTCAGCAAAAGAGACTGATAGAATAAGTACTAGGCTTACAAAGAATAAGTCTTGGAGTCGATTTTTTCAACTAAAGGCGGTACTCCAGCATGACTGCAGTCAAATGACTGAAACAAATAAAAAAGAATATATATATATATATATGCATGTATGAATATGTTGTGTGTGTGTGTGTGTGTGTGTGTGTGTGTGTTAATGTCTCTGTTGCTGTCCCCACCTCATGACTTAGCAGTTTGGCAAAAGAAACTAATAGAATAAGTGTCAGGCTTACAAAAGGAAAGAAATATAAGTACTGAGGTTGATTCAATCGACTAAAATTCTTCAAGTTGATGCCCCAGCATGGCTGCAGTCTAATGTTTGAAACAAGTTAAAGATAAAAGAATATTCTTTTCTACTCTAGATACAAAGCCTGAAATTTTGTGGGGAGGGGGCCAGTGGATTAGATTGACCCTAGTACGCAACTGGTGCTTAATTTATCGACCCCGAAAGGATGAGAGGCAAAGTCGACCTCGGCAAAATTTGAACTCAGAACGTAGTGACAGGTGAAATACTGCTAAGCATTTTGCCCGGCATGCTAATGTTTCAACCCATGTCAGCATGGAATGTGAGTGTAAAATGATGAGGATGATGATGATCTTAGACAGTGGCAATGACAGTGGCTGGGGCAATGACAGTGGCTGGGGCAATGATGAAGACGATGGCAATGTTAATGACAACGATGACGATGATGATAATTAGGTAACCTGGCCCATATGTTTCAGTGGTCGAGTAGTTAAATGGCTGGATCATTGGTCTGTTAGTTCAGTTCTTGCAAGCATTATATAAAAAATATCTTTGAGGAAGACATTATTCAACACTCTATCAGTCTAGTAAAAAAAAAATTATTTTATATTACACCATCATCATCATCATCATTTAACGTCTGTTATCCATACTAGCATGGGTTGGACAGTCTGACCAAGGCTGGTAAGCTGGAAGGTTGCACCAGACTCCAGTCTGATTTGGCATGTTTTTAGTATGCCCTTACTAATGCCAACCACTCCAAGAGTGTAATGGGTGCTTTTACATGCCACCGGCATGGATGCCATTTGCATGACACTGGTATCTGCCATGACTGTGATTCTGCTTGGCTTGACAGGTCTTCTTCTCAAGTATGACATCATGCCAAAGGTCTCAGTCATTGCCTCTGTGAGGTCCAACACTCGAAAGGAACTCAGCCACTTTGCCCCTGTGAGGCCCAACACTCAAAAGGAACTCAGCCACTTTGCCCCAGTGAGATCCAAAGTTTGAAAGGAACTTGGCCACTTTGCCTCTGTGAGTCCCAACATTCAAAAGGAACTTTGCCACTTTGCCTCAGTGAGGCCTAAAGCTTGAAAGGAACTTGGCCACTTAACCTCCATGAGGCCCAATGCTTGAGAGGAACTCAGCCACTTTGCCTCTGTGAGGCCTACACTCAAAAGGAACTCAATTGGATGAACTGTTCCACAAGTTATGATGCAGTGTCATCCACAATAGGTTCTGATGGACATTATAGTATGATAAATTAAGTTGGTGAGTTGGCTGAATCATTACCAAGATGGACAAAACATGTTGTGACTGTAACTGAAATTGTAATTTGGACCTTGAGTATGAGACTAATAGAATATAACCTGAAAATTCAGAGAAGAAAAGAACTCATAACTCGTTTTACTTGGGTAAGAGTTATATTATAATAATCAGCAAAACCAAAACTGTCCATTGCACAAACCCTGAGCAAGAATGCACACCTGAAAGAGAGATTGACTTCCAGGGACATGATAGACTGAACGCCATGTTCTTGTGCTAAAAATCTATTGGTCATCTTATCTCATCATGCTTGGAATTCTAGTAAATTATTAAACTAGAACTGTTCCACAAGTTTTATGATACAGTGTCATTCCCAATAGGTTCTGATGAACATTAAACTATGACAAATGAAGCTGATGAGTTGGCAGAAATGGTGGACAAAATGCTCAGAAGCATTTCTTCCACTTCTTTGTAATCTGGGTACAAATGTCACAAAGGTCAAATTTGCCTTTCCCCCTTTCATTTTGTCAATAAAATAAGTGCCAGTTGAGCAATGGGGTCAATGAAATCAACTTCCTCCACCCCAGAAAATTGCTGGTTTTGAGCCTAAATTAAAAAAAATTATAATGATGAATTTTCATGTTGATTTAGATAATAAACAAATGTTTCACAGTTAAATGCCTTAATTCTGTGTTTGTGAATATTTAATAAAATATAATCAATAGAAATTCTGTGTTGATATCATGTCTTGTGAAATCCAATGAAGAATGAAAAATAATAGTAAAAGAGAGAAAGAAAACATAATGACTAATTTCAATAGACAGAAATTTCAAAAATATTTCTCTCATCCACAGAAATTATACATTTTGGTAAATATGAATGTATATTGATATTCTAAGTCTTCCAGTAATTTCTGTTTCCTAACATATGTTATTTGAGGAATCCCAATGAGCTGTCAGTCAGACTGTGTAAACTTTGGAAATACAAATAGCAAATATAGTCATACTGTCATATTAGACTCTGCTAAATATTAATATTCCTTGTCAATGCTATTAAGATCATTTATCAAGTAACAGGAACTGTCATAATGAAGAGGTCAATCCTAACAGGACTCTGTATTGCAATAATAAAATCATTCCCTTGCTTTGAAATCTTATATTGAATTTATTTTATCATATAGTTGTTTTCTTTTATTATATTATATTATGCTGCTTTGTTATATTACGTTTTTTTTCTTCTTCTAAAAGAAGTTTCTTCCTCATGTAACTGAATGAAACAATGTATGCCCTACTTTCATTTTCACAAGAGCTACGTCAGCAAGTAATTATCACCTTAGTCTTTTGTTTCTCCAATTCAATGATAGACTGCAACAAAGAGCTTCTAACATATATGACAGACAACTGTCTACAGCTTTCAACTTTAATTTTTACTTAATAGATGAACGGTAAACATTCTTTTCCGTTCATTTGTAAAAACTATTGGAAATTTGGAAGGATGAATGCATCTCTTTTGAGTGGCTCAGTTGTTAAAATAGCTCACAGTTCAAGTAAATTTATAGAAAGAGCACAACTGTTGCAAGCATTTGGAACCAAGCTAAATATTATTGTTCTTATCCCAAACATATTGTTTTTAGAATTTAATACATTAATCTAGCGATATTTTGTAATTTATGATCATAGAAATATATTGTAATAATATTAGGCAAAATTGATAATGTGTTGGATAAAGTATCATGTAGATTTAGTAATGCCTCTTTATGTTCCGAGTTCAAATCCTACTGGGGTGAACTTTTCTTTTCATTTTTCCTAAGTCAATAAATGAAAGTATCAGTCAAGTATAAGATTTGGTACAATCCTTGATCCTTGATCCTTCCTCATAGAAAATTTGTTCCATTGGTACTTAGAAATCAATATTATTTCATTTTATTCATCTCTCTTAACATTTTGAGTTCCAACTATGCCAAGGTCAACATACATTTCATCCTTTCGGGTTTGATAAAATAAGTACCAGTTAAGGACTAGGGTATTTGACTTACCCTCTCCCCCAACGTTACTGGACTTGTGCCAAAATTTGAACCGATTTTATTTCATCTTATAAATAAGACATAATAAATAAAAAAATTTCTAAACATATATTTCCTACTTTAATCTGCATTCTTTATTTTTATCTGTACATTCTCAGAATCATACAAGCTCCACATATTATAACACCTTTAGTAGTTACTTCTAACATTAAGATGATAAACTGAGATAAGAATTAAACAATTAACTCAAAAAACACTCAAGATGAATGAAGGTATGAAGTAAACTCTATGAACAAGGATCCTTATCAATAAACTTTTGGAAAGTGATATGTTTTTACTATCAGTATAATTCAGATTCTCTCATCTTATTACAAGAAAATACGCTGATTTCTTACATTAACACATAGCTACACATTTGAAGTGAAATATTTGTTTTGTCCTGTACACAGTTGGTATTTATTTATATTAGGTTGTCATAAATTTGTTCATTTTTTTTTTAATCATTTATTTTAATCTTTTCCAGTGTTATCTGAGTTAACACAAAGCATATTCTTATTGTAGTCTTTTATTCATTTAATCATTTATTTGTTTATTTTGTAGCTTTATTCTTCCTCTACGATATTTATTTATCATTTAGAAAATTCAATGAATTTTACCTCTTTGCAAACAAAGAGGTAAAATGGAGTACCAAAAAAAAAAAAAGAATTTTTCTGAAAATCCAATGTATTTATTCATTTACTTCAGAAGAATAACTAACTCTAACAATTCTAGACTTCTGAGAACCCAGGTACGAAATTTCCCCAAGACACCTGATGAAGGCTGGAGGGTATATCAGCCGAAATGTTGTGTTAACAACAAACAAGATCAGGACAAATAACCGTCAAATGTAAATAATGTAAATAATAACTCTAACAAAATTTAAACTCTACAGATAAAGGTGCAGGCATCACTACATTATCATGAAGTTCATTTAGCAACCATATTGTTTTGGTTTTGTTCATAATGCACAGTAATTTAGATATGTTCTACTATAGCTTTAAGTTGAATGATATTGTGTAAGTGGAATTTAGTTGATGGAAGCTATACAGAAACCCATCTTTGTTTCTTTGGCATCCATCTTTCTTGAGAGACAATAGAGGTTTGCACCATTGGACAATCAAGATTTGAGTTGCGGCTCAGTGCAGAAGGGTCAAACCATCACTATATTGTAGTTACAGCTTTTCACAGTAGCACTAAGGCAATGAATTGTTTTAGCCATAGCTTTTGATTTGTAACTATAGACAAGGATACATACCTGGCAGGCTTGTCATGGCCTCAAGTAGTAATACCCTTGAAAGGCTAGAGGGAAAGACTAAACAGTGCCAGCATTTGTCAATCACTTACTTTAGCTGAATAGACAAATGTAAGATGAAATAAAGTACCTGGCTCAAGAATGAGATGCAGTGCCTGTTCAAGAAATTGATCACAAATCTTCATTATCATGAGTCCAACACTTTAACCACTGGGTCATGCACTTTCATAATCAGCAATAGTATAGTATATAGGAGGAGATTGAGAGGGTTGGCTTGAGAAGGGAGGACACCCAAAACCAGGCAAGATGGTGTGATGGTGGTTGGTATAGCATTGAGGTAGATCTGGCCACCCCTGTTAACGGGGACAAAACTCGGATTCAAAATGATGGATGATGATGATAATACATATTGCTGTATCATACTTACTCGTAGGAGATGACTGTGCCTGCATGCATTTCAAATAAGTCATGAAAATTACCTTTAAACATTAGGGATATTAATTTTTTTAATTACTACCTCAACAATAATTATTTAAATATGTGCAATTAGGAAAGTAATTTAGATACATAAATTTTAATTAGTTACTCATCTTGTGTAAATAGAAAATACTTTCAGAATATTAGAATGATAAAATAAAACTCATTCTTCTTTTATTGACATACATATCAAATTAGAAATTTCAGTGCCATCATCAACATCATCATCATCATCATAACAACCACTCCTCTATGCTTGTATGGATCAAAAGGAATTCATTGAAGCTGATTTTCTATAGCTTGATGCCTTCCTATAATCACTCCTTACTTGTTGCCAAACAAGTTAATATTTCCCATGATCAGACATGTTTTTTGCAGAAGACTGGGTATTAATGGCATTGCTTATATGATGGTGATACTATGTTAGAACCATCATGTGATGACAAAAACAGGGATGCAAATACCTCTACACACACCCACACATGTATGTATGTATATATATATATATATATATATATATATATATATATATATATATATATATATATATATATATATATATATATATAATAATAATAATAATAATAATAATAACTAATAATAACACTATGGAATAACAACAGAAAAAAGATGGTATAAACACATGCCAGAAAAGGTCACAGAAAACGAGAAAGCAACCATACTCTGAGATATGCCAATACATACAGATAGAGAAATTAAGGCAAATAGACCAGATATAGTTGTCAAAGATCATGAAGAAAAAAAATGCTTTCTAATTGATGTATCAATACCAGCAGATGACAACGTTTCCCTAAAAGAAATGGAAAAACTTTCAAAATACAAAGACCTGGAAATAGAGGTAACTCGAATGTGGAATCTAAAAACAGAAACAATTCCTATCATAGTAGGTGCCTTAGGTATAATAAAAAAATATTCAGACAAATACATAACAAAACACCAGGACTTACAAATATATATAACATACAGAAAATTGCACTACTGGGCACTGCACACATCCTACGCAAAACACTTTCAATACAGTAACCATAAGAGCATCACAGCAAACCACAGCACATACCCAAGGCACACAGAGCTGTGCTCGGTAGTGAAGTGAAAGCACGTTATAAAAATAAAACTACTGAACAATAATAATAATAATAATAATAATATATGCATATATACACACATACATGTACATGCCTACATGTATATATATATATATATACATGCATATATGGGTACATGATGTCAAAAAGAAAAGTAAACAAAATGAGAAATGCAAACAAAAAAAACAAAAACATAGAAAACGAACTTTTTCAATCTAAAGGTCTTCACCCACGTAAAGTATTGTTATCTGTTTGGTGGGATATGAAATGTTTAGTCCACTTTAAACTTTTAAACCTAAACTAAATTATAACAAAAGGGATCTACTGCAATCAGCTTGAGCAGCTTAAGTCAGCTCGAGAAGAAAAACAACTGTCTTTAGTTTCAAGGCAAAAGGTGTTCTTCCATCAGGATAATGTTTGGCCACATACAGCAAGAATGATATTCCAAAGGCTGGAGCAGTTTGAACGGGAAATGATGCCTTACCCACCATATTTGCCAGGCATTGCCCCATCTCATTATCATTTATTCCACAGTCTTCAAAATCATTTGGACAGAAATGATATGAATTCTGTAGCTGGAGGAGTATTTTTTGTCATAGACAAGTGAATTTTGGAAGAGGGGCCTTGCAAGTCTATCAGACAGATTGAAGAGCATTGTAGAAAATGAAGGAGAGTATATTTTAGATTAAAAAAGAACTTGGTTTATCTTAATTTTGAAAATGAAAATATAAAAAGACTGCATTTTTTTACGGGATGACCCAATACGTATATATATCTTTTACTTGTTTCATTTTTTATCTTTTACTTGTTTCAGACTTTGGACTGCAGCCATGCTTGAAGGGTTCATAGCTAAACAAATACTTATATCTGAGCCTGGTACTTACTCTATCAGTCTCTTTGCTGAACTGTTATGCTACAAGGTTGTAAGCAAACCAGCACTGATTGTAAGCAGTGGTAGTGGAAAAACACAAACACAGATAGCAAACACACATACACACACTCACACACACACACACACACACACACACACACACACACATATATGTGTGTATACATATATATGTGTATATACAAATATATATGTGTATGTACATATATATATACATATACATACACATATGCATGTACACACACACACACACACACACACACACACACACACACACTCACACACATAGTAGTTTTTTTTTCTTTTAGTTTCTTTTTTCCAAATCCACTCATATGGCTTTGTTTAGTGGAAGACACTTGCCCAAGATGCTGTGCAATGATACTGAAGCCAAGATTACAAGGTTGGGAAGCAAGCTTCTCAACACACAACCAACCCTATACATAACATTGATTTCAAATTTTGGCACAATGCCAGTAATTTCCGGGGAAGGGATAAGTTGATTACAATGAACCCCCACCACCACCACCACCACCACCACTGTTCAACTAGTATCTATTTTATTGTCTGCAAAAGGATGAAAGGTAAAGTTGACCTCGGCAGAATTTGAACTCAGAACGTAAAGATGGATGAAATGCCGCTAAGCATTTTGCCCTGCATGCTAACAATGCTGCTTACCCCTATATATAACATTAAGAACTTGTATGTACACGTGTGTGTATGTGTGTGATTATCATGAGCATTCTTGCTATTATTAACTATTCCAGTATCATCATGCAGGCCAGGGTGGTGCGGGGAGAGATCTATTCAACAGCTCATCTCACTGGACTTATTTTTATCTTCTTAAAAGAAAATTCAAGGTTATTATTTCTATCAATGGAGAAAGCCATCTATCCAAAATAAAATGGATCAAGTCCTGTTTATGGTGGGATTAATTGCATACTGCCTGTTTAATTTGACAGGAGCTTGATAATGGCAGAAGACATAATGAGTCATTATGGAGATCAGATGAGAATATACGATCAAATAAAGATTCCTCAAATGCTGTTTGACTTGCTAATGGCTTGTAAGGACTATATTTTAAATCAACTGGGAATCAACATCAAGCCATAGAATTCTTATAAATTTAGTAAATATAAAAAGCCTGTCATAGGTGCAGGCATGGCTGAGTGGTTGAGAAGTTTGCTTCCCAGTTGTATTGTTTCAGGTTCAGTCCTACTGTATGGCACTTTGAGCCTTTAAGCAAGCGTTTTCTAAAACAGCCTCTGGTGGATGGAATTTGATTGCTGGAAGTTACACAAAATCCCATCACATACACACACACACACACATACATGTGAATATGTATATATATATATATATATATATCATCATCATCATCATCATCCTCATCATCGTTTAACGTCTGTTTTCCATGCTGGCATGGGTTGGACAAAGAATAAGTCCTAGGGTCGATTTGCTCGACTAAAGGCGGTGCTCCATCATGGCCGCAGTCAAATGACTGAAACAAGTAAAAGAGTAAAAGAGTAATTGTCCCCTTGGATCAATTGTTTCATGGGTCACATGTCTCAGCCTGGAACTACAAAGTGTTTAATCTGGTACTTTTCAGTTTTTGCCAAGCACTTCTCAATCTCCCATTCTTTTTCATTCATGTTGCTTCAACAAGCTTCCTTAAGTTACCACATCAGACCAAGTTACTAATATCACCTTTTAAAAAGGAGCATTTGTTTATGTTATTAACAACTAAAGCCTAACCCTGTTTATCTGAAATCTTCAATGTCTGTGTTTTGTTTCTTTTTTAGTAGTGAAACAATAAGTGTGTCATGTTACATGTCACCACAAAAATTTCTCATAAGCTAGAAATAATAGGAATGTGTTAATCTTTTGTTATAACTAACAGCTTGGACCAATCAACAAATGAATATATTGAAAATGTCTTAGAATTATGAGAAGTGAAAATATCAACAAAAGAAACACCAATAACAGCACTGAAAGCAGTAACCATAGCATCATCATTCATGACTTGTATAGAAAACGATGCTAATAATCATAGTAATGACTGTTTATTGAAGGAATGGTAAAATAATTGAAGCTATTCTAAGCCAACAAACATACAGATGGTAATGGTGGTGCCGGTGGTGGTGGTAGAAGAGCAACATGATTGTATGTGCATAAAGTCAATTTATACATACATAGATGTAATTCTATACACATCCAACCCATGCCAGCATGGACAACGGACGTTAACTGATGATGAAGATGGTGATGATACACATGCACGCACACACACACACACACACACACACACACACACACATGAATATATATGTACACATATATAATATACATATACATACATACACATACACATTACATATTACATACATATGTACTTGACTGGCAAGTAAAGGCGTGAAATGTCAACATTCATGCATATACACACAAATGCATGCATGCACACACACACAAACACTCACACACACACACACACACACACACACGAGTATTGAAAACTGTTTAATTTGTTTCATGAGAAATTATTTAAATGCTCCAGTTGTCCATAACTTACATCTTAAAGAATACGTCAATTTTCATAGAAGTGATTCTTACAAGATATTGTATACACCTATAGCCATACATGCTCTTGTATACAGTTTTGAAATATTCAGGTAGTAAGGTACATAAAAACAGTTATGCTTGAGACATATATTTATATGCAGCACAAAATACAGATTTTAAAATAAAGAAAAAAATATATATAATCGAAGAGCATTATGCAATATCTTATCTCAGCAGCTGTTTCAAGAGACTGAGCTTATGTGATAAACTATATTCATAGGTGATATATACATGATATCATAAGTATGCAACCAGCAACAAGTCCAGATGAAATTATTATCCTTCTTAGCTATATTACTCATAACATGTCATTGAAACATTTAATACATCCGTATGTTTGTTGGTTGTGAAGCTTCAAACATTCAAACATTTAATATATGTCAGTTACATTCAAGGACTTCTATTGTATTAATATACTATTTCATGTTCATTTATGGGCTTCATTGGTCTTTCATTTCTAGTATTAAAGACCTCCTTTTAGACCGGGTTATCCACAGCATGTACTACTAAGACTCTCTCTCTCTCTCTGACCCACACTTTATCAACTCTGATATGCTTCACATTTTTGATATGCACCACTTCACTTGCCTCATCTGTGCATTTAGGACCTGCTTGCTACTATATCTAACATTGCACATTCCTGCACAAAATAATAGCATCCCTCATTACTCCCTAACCTTGTGCATATATATATCATCCACTTTCAATCCAGTCAGTTGACATCAAATTTAAACTTCTTCTATTGAGAGAGACCTTATAAACGATCTCTACTGGACAGTGATAGGGCAAGGGCTCTCAGTACATGAGGATGCTAAGACATTTTTAGTGCTCTCACCTTAATTAACAAGTATGCTAGGTCAGAGGAAATTCTATATCTTTTTACACTTGCAACTGTCCTTTCATTGCTCCCACCTTGCTATGCTTCTGCTAATGAACAACAGCAGCATAGACACTTTTAACACCACAAAGACACGATCATTGTTCATATGAAAGAAATAATCATGTAATTTACCCTCTTTAGCATAGAAACAGTACACAAATAAATGCTAGTTCCTAATGATCTCTATTCATCATTCCTGGTGATCTTAAATATATAATGTAGCAAAAACTGTATCCCAGAGAGTAGTCTTTTTCATTAGGGAGAGAAAATACTTCAGCTTTAATTAGCAGCTGACTATTTAGAGAGATCACTACTCACAACGAAATATTACTTTCAATGTTCTTGCAAATACTGATGTACAGACATTGAAATTGGTCAATTGTATCGATTTCACTAGTCTTGGAGATCCTGCAAAGGTTAAAAGTACTACATCATTCTCAGGACAAAACCATATTATCTTGTCTTATAATCATATTATATATAACATTTATTCCATTAATGGTCAGTAATCCTACTTTAATATAATTATTGTGCACTAATGGAACCCTATTTCAGACCTATGAAAAGTAAATTGCAATCAAGTTTATATTTCAACTGGTTTGGTCTCTGAGCATTGTTAGCTGTCACTCAGGATTCTGTATTTTTAATGCTAAAAGCTTAGAAGTTATTCAAATTTACATTTTAGTAATGGCAGCCATATTAAGGTGATATCAATATTGTGTTTATCAGCTGGGTAATCTATAGGAGTTATAAGCATTGTTTCTTTGATTTATCTAAGATTTAACTGTTGATATTTATCTTAATAACACCTTATAATCTCATTAATTCATCTCATTAATACGTTGCATTCCACATCTGATTCTGGACATAATTTGCTATGTCACTCTAACAAGAGAGCTTAACCCTTCTTTTGAAATATACAGCTTTTATCTGAATAAGTTTTGAAATTAGTAATTATCAAGGTGGTGTTTGGTACATAAAGTAAAAGGGGATTTCCATGGAATATTTCAATTTAGATCACTTTAAAACAGAAAGTTTGTATTATAGAACCAGCGGTGGTCGCAAGCAGGTTGGTATCAAAAGAATTAAGTAGTATAATTTTCCAAAGTTTCTTTAAGAAGGTGTAAAGACAAAGATTTTGAGGAAAGGAATAAATGAATGTTGTAACGTTCATGTCTCTCTGAAAAACATGAGAGAATAAAGTGAAGAAAACAGGCTTCAACTATGAATCAAAACTTGTTTTTTTTTAAAGCCTTTAGCATTTAAACAAGCCATACCTCTCTCAAATAGTCAACCGCTTTTATATTCAAGCTAGCAAGATCCTGCCTCTCACACTTTCCCTACAATTTCATTTTGAAAATATACAATAACATCATTGAAATTTCAGCAAGATGATAAAAGATTAGTTGAAAACAATGTGAATAAATAAGCATTACATTTGACAGAGTAATCTGAATGCTAAAGGGTTAAATTATAAGAGGTGATTGCAGTATTGTTCATTGAAGGTTTCCAACAGACATTTGCTGGTTTTTCTAATGGTGAAAGTGGAAAGGAAGTGTTTATAATTTGATGCAGAACAAATATCTCAAACTACTTCATTTGCAAAGCACAGGTTGTCTTTTCTTCTCTGATGTTTATATCTTTCAATATCTTTTTTATATCTGCAAAAGATATATATACATTCGTGCATATTTATACACACATATACATATATTTGTGTATGTAGATATGTGTGTATGCGCACGCACGCGCGCATGTGTGTGTGTGTGTGTCCCTTCCTTCTTGGCTTTGGCTTCCTACTTTGTCACTGTGCATCCATCTCTCCCCTACCCCACATGAACTCCCTATTTTTCATCTATCTATAGTTTTATTATACTACTGATCTCCACTCTTTTTTCTTCTGCTATTTATCACATTCACCATGCTAACCCACTCCAATTTCTTTCACCTTGCCCTCACTAAAAAAAGAACCCAACATATATGTACCATCAACCACTCCTTCACCCTTGCTGCATTCACTTTTATCTCCATCTCTAACCATCAGTCACACTACTTTCAGCCTCTTGAGGATTTACTCATTCACCCTTCCTGTTCCTCTGTCCCCTGCACACACACACACACACACACACACACACACACACACACACACACACACACACACATATATATATATATATATATATATATATATATATATATATATATATATAGATAGATAGATATATATATTAGAGAGAGGCAGAGAGAGAGAGAGAGAGAGAGAGAGAGAGAGAGGGAGGGAGACAGGCAGAGAGATTATATATACTCACATAATTTATTATTCAGTATTATCACAACTGTCTGATGAACAATCATGTCAAGTTCTGAGTAAAATTTCTGAAAGCTCTTTGTCAACTCTAAGAAATAGTAAATTACTCTACCTTTGGTATTTGAGTACTATTTTCTCCACTGTGTTTTGCATCTATGAGCCGATTTGTGTGTGTGTATATATGTATATATATATATGTATATGTATATATCATCATCATCATCAACATCATCGTTTAACGTCCACCTTCCATGCTAGCATGGGTTGGACAATTTGACTGAAGACTGGCGAACCAGATAGCTACACCAAGCTCCAATCTAATCTGGCAGAGTTTCTACAGCTGGATGCCCTTCCTAACGCCAACCACTCCGAGAGTGTACTGGGTGCTTTTACGTGCCACCAGCATGAAGGCCAGTCAGGAGGTACTGGCAACAGCCATGCTCAAAATAGTGTATTTTACGTGCCACCTGCACAGGAGCCAGTCCAGTGGCACTGGCAACAACTTCGCTCAAATATCTTTTCACGTGCCACCAGCACAAGTGCCAGGAAGGTGACTCTGATAACGATCACACTCAAACGGTGCTATTTACATACCACTGGCACAGAAGCCAGACAGCTGCTCTGGCAATGATCACGCTTGGACGGTGCTCTTAGCGCTCCACTGGTACTAGTGCCAACACGATTTCGAATTCACTTGCCCCAGGTCTTCGCAAGCCGAGTTTAGTGTCCAATGAAGGAGAGGTTGGCATGGGTGCCAGTTGTCGAATTTGGTTCGATTTCGATTTCACTTGCCTCAACTGGTCTTCGCAAGTGGAGTTTAGTGTCCAATGAAGGAAAGGTACGCATAATTGGGCTGGCTACACCCCTGGCAGAGGCCTCGGATTATGGTCTCACTTGGCTTGTCGGGTCTTCTCACGCACAGCATATTTCCAAAGGTCTCGGTCACCAAAGGTTCTAACATTGCTATCAGGTTACAGTTTGGGTTTCAAAGGTCCACAGCTCTTTAGTGTCCTCCCACAATGCCCGAGAGACCTGCATGGCATGGATGTAGGCTTTTTCAAAACAAAACTAGATCTCCTTCTGTTAAGGGGCACATACAGGAGTGGTGATGTGAAACACCCCAAACTGACAAGATCAGAAGACCAAGTTGGTGCTCCAGCATGACCACAACCACATAACTGGAATGAGTAAAAGAGTGTATACATGCATACATACAAACATACATACATACATACATACATATATATATATATATATATATATATATATATATATATATATATATATATATATATGTATGTATATGTATATATGCAGCTTTTATCTTTTACATGTTTCAGTCTTAGACTGTGGCCATGCTGGGGCATAGTATTGAAGAGTTTAATTGAACAAATTGTCTCCAATACATCTATTTTTTCAAAATCTGGTACTTATTCTATCAGTCTATTTTCACTGAACCATAAGTTATGAGGATGTAAATAAACCAACACTGGTCGTCAAGTAATGGTTGGGAAGCAAACTTCTTACCATACAGCCACACCTGCACTGGGCTTTTGCACAGTTTCTGTCTCCAAAATGTCACTCGCAAAGTATTGGTCAAACTATAACAATGGTAGAAGCAAAGATACTTACCCAAAGTGCTACAGAGCATGATTGAACTTGGAGCTACATAATTGTGACACAATCTGTTTAATATTGCAGACATATTCCTACTCACTAACTCTCTCTAAAAAAGTATCATTTAAATGTATGCCTCTCAATTTTTAAAAATATTATTTATATTTGTAAAAATTTTTGTAATCGGTACATTTTATGTAAATGTGATATTGAAACTTTTAATTGATTGTAAAAAGTAGCTTTATCTACAATCTGTTAGAACATTATAATGCATATTTTAAATGATCTTTCATTAACAATCAATATCTCTATTGCAGTAATGTAAACTACATCTTTAATCTGTAGATTATTCTAATTGGGTTATTTAGATGCTTACAGATTAAGGAACAAACAGCTATTTAATCTGTTAACTAGCTGATGATGTTTTCACATATTGTATTAGTTAGCATATCCATTTATAATCTTTATCTGATAAAACCTCATTTGTTTAAGAGGAAATGTAAAAAGAAAAATTATAAAATTATATTGAATCAAATAGCAATCCATAAACATGTACTTTGGTGATATTGTTTTCTTTTGTCAAAAGCACAAGATAATTTATGGTAAAGGAGGGATATAAGTGATTACATTGGCCACACTGTATCACTGGTGTTTATTTTATTGATGCCAGAGAGAGATGAATGATGAAGGCAAACTTGGCAGGGTTTGAAGTACTTACTCCTGAGATTATTCACTCAACAGATTAATTGATAAATAGTAAACTTCACTTATTTCATTTTCATTCAACTATAACTAGATTAACACAACATAAAAGTACTTGCCTCAAAAATTGCTTTGTAGTCCAGCTCATTATGAAAAACAAGAAAGCCTCTTCCTCTCCCACTAGCCTGACTAGTCAGCCTTGGATTTTTATCTCATTTTGAAAATTTTTTCTATATATACACATGCTGATATATGACCTACGTTGGACTCCTCATTTGCATAATCACCAAACCTGGAGCTTAACTATAGTCTGTCCATAGCATTTACTCAGCATTACCTGACACCTTTGGGTCTTATTGACACCATTACCTCCCATAACCTTTATACATATATATATATATAGTAACACAAAGGGAGGAATTTCGATCATCCCCATGTGGTGAGTTGTAATGCAAAAAATATAAAGAAAATAAATAAAGGAAAATGCACACACTTTACATAATCTTAATATATATTTGAATATATTTTAAATATATTTTGTATTGTATTTGTTGACCTGTTTCACTTTTGCTAATCATGACATTGAAATTATTGTAATTTCGTATTTTCTTAAGAAAATTTTGGTCCGTGTTGTATGTGGAGAAGTTTATGAATGAATGATACAACAAGTAGAAAAATCTAAGGAGAGGTAATTGGTGATCGTTATTATTGGGGACAAGGGAGGTAACTGATCATCTTTTGGAGAAGGAATAAATATGTGCAAAAACTTGTAAGCTGAAGTAGTTAGAAAAAATATGTACAGTGATGGGTATGTGATCATGAATTAAAATATATACTGAGATCAAAGTTGGTTATGCTTTCACATTTAAACACGTTCTGTATTTTTCGATGAACAAATTTTCTTTATTAGTTTGGTCGGATATTACCTGCACATCTCTCTATGTGTTCAATCAAAGGAATTTGTCCATATTGTGGAATCCGAATCTGCTCCTTATGAAGTGTGGTTCCACATTTCAGCGTCGTACTTGTCTGTCCTATATAGTTATGTCCACAACCTGTGCAAGTTATAACATAAATTAGATTCTCAGGAGCACAAATGAAGTTGGTTTTAATTGTGAACCTCTCTCCTTGTTTGAATAGGAATTCCAAGCCTTCCAGTAGGTTGGAGCATACTCCACAGTTTGGGCGTCCACATTTTGTAACTGTTGGTTTCGTGGTTGTTGTGTAAAGCTTCACATTTGTGAAAAGTCTTTTTAGCAATTTGTGTTGCTTTTTGCATTTGATGAATTTATATGTTTTCAGAATGTTGTTCATTTTTGGGTCTCTAGTGAGTAAAGGGAGATTTTGGACAATAATGTTGCATGCCTCATTGTTTCTAGGGTTGTGGGTTGATATATACAGTAGAGTTTTGATATGAAGTGTGGTATTATGTTTTGATGTCTAATGTGTGTGTATGTGTATACACACACACACACACACACACACACACACACACACACACACACACACACACACACACACACACACACACACACACACACACACATATATATATATATATATATATATATGTGTGTGTGTGTGTGTGTGTGAGTGTGTATGTATATATACACACATGCACACATATAAATAGATTGACGTAAATACAATTCATGTGTATTTGTAAAGTGATTCAAAGATACTGGTAGGTTTCATTGAAGAGCCTTGCTTCGTAAATGGATTACCTTCACTCAGGGCAAATGAAGCTATCTCATTTGGTGGAAGTGAGAGAGAGAGAGAGAGAGAGAGAGAGAGAGAGAGAGAGAGAAAAGATACTGGCACCATCCTATGTCAATTCCTGAATTGAAGGGAGGAATATATCAAACTAGGCTAAGCTACCAAGAAGTAAAGGAGGAAGAGAGAAGAAATTTATTCTATGATTTCAACCAAACTACAATTCAATTCATGGAAAATCACAGAAAGGGCAAAACAAAGATTAAGGATTAGAAAATCTCATGATATATGGGGAAAAACAAACTATTGAAGTTTTAAAGCAGAATAACTACACGTCGATGAAAGAGAGAGAAGTTGGGTTCAAGTATCGTATGTACTCCTAAGTTTTCAACAAAACAGTTTAGACAAATGGAAATGAGAGTGCCTGACTGGTACACATCATCATCAACCCCATTTGACATCCATTACACATGCACTAGGACTCTCAGAGACAGTTACTCAGCTTCCATAATGTATAAATGACAAAGAACACAGCATAAATAACACAGCATAATGTATAAGTGACAAAGAACAAAGTCTATCGTAGAGTTACTTATTTACAGCTAAGGGATCTGGAGCAATAAGAAAAACATGTTTTGCTCATGAACGCAATGAACTTTCCAGTCCAGGAATCAAAACCACAATCTTGTGATCATAAGCACAACACCTTAACCACTAAACCATGTGCCATCACTGGTATACTCCACCTCCTAATATTCAATCCTCAACCAAGCAACATGTTTTAAACATGTATATATTTTGAAATAGTGCATCTTTTAGCTTGCATGCTGGGTTTTGGTACAAAGAGAATTTTAAGCAGTTTTCAAACTTTCAGCAAAATGCAAATTAACTTAGTTGCATGAAATAACTAATCAGCATTTTCTATGTAACTTATATGCTCCTACCTCTTCAAAGAGTGGTCAGGTTAAAAAGAAATTGATGAGGGTTAATGGTTTTCCCACGCAACATGTTTTAAATGTCGAAATATATTTCAATATTCTTAAATTTTAAAACGTTTTTTTGTTAGAAAACTGAATCTTTCTCTCTCACTTTCTCCCTCACACTCACATGTATACATATGTATGTATCATTATATTTATATCTTAATGTGTGTGTGTGTGCGTTTGTGTGTGTGTGCATGGGTGTGTGTGTGCCTTTTTAAGAATCTTAATGAGGTGTATATTTTTGAATAATCAGTATGTAACTGAACTGTATTGGCCCTGAAGACATTCTAACCCAAAATAATCTTCACAGCAAGACTACATTAACATTCAGAAAATATATTACTATATATTTTGAGTGATGGAATATTTAATCAGCCTTACTATTTAACAATATGGCTGATGGATGTACCTCAGGGAATCGTTTTGCATATTAAATACACATACATTAAGGTTTCACATATATAATCTACTGAACTGGAAAACTTTGATTAATTGAGATTATTCATGCAAATAGAAAGAAAAAAATCACTATCTGAAGATAACTGAAACCTTAAAAGCAACAAAAAAGGGAAATAACTCCAACAAAATCAGTTAACTGAATTTTTTTGAGAAAATAAAGTTGTTGCTGATGGAAGTGGATCTTGTCTTTGAACTAAGTGGTAAAAGTAGACATGCTTTGGTTTTATGAGACCTCTTCAGTAACATGGTTTACTCAGTTGGTAATGCTTAGAAGTGATCAACATGTTTATGATAATACAAGGAATGTAGTATTTTGATAAAGACTATTTACAATTTAGCTGAGGGAAAATATCTCAAGGGAACATTCTGCTTACTAAATGCACATACAACATAGCCTCAAACATGTTAAAAACTGAAATGATCCATGCAATATGGAAACAAAAATTCTCTCTTATAGTGTTTAAAAGAAATAACTCAAGCATGAACTGCTAATCAACTTTTGGAAAATTTTGCATGATTGTGTGATTAGCAAGTTAACTTTGTAACCTTTTGATGGTATAGTATGAGATAGAGGAAGAATTTTGTTTATAGTCATGCTTCATCACTCACAACTCTTATCGGCTTCTGTTGTCTTTACTTGTCAGTAGCATGTTGTCACCTACTTCTCACTGATTGCTGACCCAATGAAGCCTGTCTCTGTGCTCCTCTGACTCTGTTTTCCTATTTTCAGTTTGCTACTCTTTTTATAAGCTGTGATTACCAAAATCAAAGCTTTATTGATTTTTCAGTCAACAATTATGGATTTGTTAGAGTTTTTGTTGACATCAGTCATAGAATATGACCTGTAGTTGTTGAATACCAATGGATAAATTTTTCTTGATGTCACCACATCTGCAAGATCAGATTCCAAAAATTTCTAAAAAAAATATTGGTAAGATTTTTGCTGACATGGCAAAATACTGAATACAACATTTTGTATTTGGAAACCAAAATGTTTCAAGTTTGAACATTGGTATAGATTTGCTATAACCACTCAATACAAGCAACAAAACCCTTGTAACAAATATTCCTCCATAATCTATGCCTATTTCCAAAAAGAACATCGATTTTAGATTGTGATACGTTATGGCAGTTTATATGATACTAAAATACTGCAAACAGGTTGAAAATCAAATACAGGCAGCAGTAATTTTCAGAAACCCAAAGTGTTACTCATAAAGCTAATAATTAGGAAGGAAAAAACAACACATAAAATAAAATTATATTCCCTGAGATCAATTCCAGAAGAAGCCTAAACTAACATAGCAGCTCCTTGTAGAATTGAACTGAAGAAAACAATACATCATGCTCCAGGCATGTTGAGGAAGAAGAAAAAGACAAAAGATACATTACCAAAGTCATCTTATTCATTCTTGACAAATTTACTTCTTTCAAACATGGATTCAAAGTATTACCAAACATAAAAAAATGACATTCTGATCCCCTTTGTTTCAATACTAAACAAAACTTGAATTGAACTCTATTGGTAAACATCATCATCATCATCATCATCATCATTTAGCGTCCACTTTCTATGCTGCGATGGGTTAGATGGTTTGATTGGAATTGGTAAAACAGGGAGCTGCACCAGGTTCCAGTCTAATTTGGCATGGTTTCTATGGCTGGATGCCTTTCCTAATGCCAACCACTCCAAGAGAATAAGGGGTGCTTTTTACATGCCACCAGCATGGGTGCTTTTACGTGCCATTAGCACAGGTGCCAACTGGTAACGCTTTTGGAAAATTGCTGATATCACATACATGACACAAGCTAAGTCACTAATTTTATCTTTGATCTACATGAAGATATTGAATTTGCTTTGATTTCAATGAAGATATTGAATTTGCTTGCACCAGTGTCCAACTAAATACCACTGTATAGATTT
>NC_142929.1:133959521-133999521 GCF_046866305.1 Octopus bimaculoides
TGCGTGCATGTGCGCGTGTGTGCACGCGTGCGCGTGTAGAATAATTAAAGCCATATTATTTTATGCCAATTGGTATAGCTACAGAGCTTGCTGGAAATTTTACAAGAAATGGTTTTTAAGATTGAAATTATCCTGAAATTAATTGTAATTAGCCATGCGATAAAAACAAAGACACATAGATACCAAATCCATTAAAGAAAACGTTTTAAAATTTGAGTTGCCTTACTTTTCTTCACAAAAACAAAACTTATGCATGTCAAACTGAAACAAGGCAATAACATCGTTTGTATGTTTTTCTATTTAATCTTTTGTTACCGTATTTCCATTGGAATGTCTTAGCATTGTTTCAATCAATTCTGAAAATTACAAACAATTTAGTTATATAACTTTGCTGGTGTTTGAAACATAATTAGCACGAAGTTTGGATGAAAGATTTTAATTTAGGTCACTTTATGGTAGGATGTTTGTAATGAAGAAACAGGGAGTGAGTTGGTGCCGAAAGGGTTAATTGTGCAAGTATGTACGTAAGATTAAAATCATCGTTATCATCATCAGCATCATCATCAACAGCAACATCCTCGCTATCGTTGTCAACTTTATCACTTTATCATCACAATTACCACCACCATCACCACTGCCACTGTTGCCATTGCCAGTATCATCCATGCCACTACCACGACCAACAACAACAACCGCACCACCACCACCACCACCACTATTATCATCACCACCATCACCATCATCATCGTCATCATCATCATCATCAACAACATCACAATCACTATAGTATCATAATACTAATCAACATCAACATTATAGAAATGTTTCTCATACACTGAAAACTGAATTAATTTTGTAAATCTGAAATCGGAAATAAGAAATGTGAAATGAACAGTTATATTGTATAATAACATATAAGAACAGAGACACCCTACATTAAACATTAGGCAAGTAGAATTAAATAGCTTCCGCAGAGAACACTATTCTTGCGAGTAATCCAGATGTTGAACATTTGGCTATTCTTTAGCCATTCACTTAATTGGTTATTATATATTATGTATGCAACAATGTCAATAAACAGCAACACCCAAATATTAATAGTAGCTAGTATTATTGGGGTAAACGTTTGTAAGGCGGAAATATCTCTTTAAGCAACTTCTTGCATCTATCATCACTTATAGAAGGAACAACAATAGTGAATTCCACAACATTTAAAATCAGTGTATAAACGGGTGAATGAGTGACCACCTTCTGTCATGAATGACCATTGGATTGCATCTAGAAAGTTATCCTCCTCCGAGGTATAAATCCGGGCAAGGTTGTTTATGGGAGACCAGCCTTCGCCTATGCATACCAGCCTCCCTTCTCCACGCCACCAGTGTTATCCAAGGAAAAGGCAAAAGCCGATACAGTTTGTCACCAGTGACGTCGCGACTCATTTCTACAGCTGAGTGAACTGGAGCAACGTGAAATAAAGTGTCTTGCTCAAGAACACAACACAGATATTGTTAAATATAGTAGTAGTACTTGTACTTTGCTTGTACTTGCGGTGACATTCATCTGGGGTGGGTTGAGACAGCTCCAACCAACAAGTTCGCCATTTGTCCCTGGCAAGCGCTGACCACATCTGACCGCTGGCTGTGGATAGCATGGACGCCATAACCACTTGTTTCGCTGTTGATGAATAACGTGTTCAGAATTTCAGTGGGGATGCAAATTCACATGTGGTACCCGGTTAC
This sequence comes from Octopus bimaculoides, assembly GCF_046866305.1. NCBI lineage: Eukaryota > Metazoa > Mollusca > Cephalopoda > Octopoda > Octopodidae > Octopus > Octopus bimaculoides. The sequence continues at coordinate 133,961,261 of NC_142929.1, forward strand.
ATACATGCACACTTTGTGATATTGTGAACCATAGCAGCTCATCTCATCGTTGATTGTCAACCATCATAGAGGATTCACTGACCAAGTTAACACCAGTTATCAGAGCAGACATAGCCTGGGTTTGAAGCAGGTTCTAAAGACATGTTTTAGCAAAAGCTATGAAGTGCCTCACTTCTTTGAGCACACCAGATACCAATCTAGAATTCCTAAGGGCTTGTGCAATTGCTATATGGTTGCTGAACCTACACTAGGTTCATCCGTCCTTTATTATTATTATTATTATAAGAAGAAGAAGAAGAAGAAGAAGAAGAAGAAGAAGAAGAAGAAGAAGAAGAAGAAGAAGAAGAAGAAGAAGAAGAAGAAGAAGAAGAAGAAGAAGAAGAAGAAGAAGAAGAAGAAGAAGAAGAAGAAGAAGAAGAAGAATGCTGAAGTTACTGTTACTACTGCTGCTGGTGGTAGTTGATCATCTGACTGAACTAAGGAAATTATATTTCCAACGGTTTTTCAGATTGTTAAGTCCATCGAATACATCTACAATAATATATGATATATTGTATATAATATATTTGTGCTATAGAAAACTATATCCAGCAATTTCGCATAATTAGACGTTTTCCAAGCACATAAATAGTATAAGTTTTATAATTTGCATAATGTTACAATGAGTTACGCTTGCCTACCACATGCTATAACAGAAAAAATACATAATTAGGTCTGCAATATTCTCTCCAAATATCCCCATGCAATTGCCAAAATTAAATCACCTACTGATGAAGAGATCTTTGCCTCCCCAAAACAGTGGTCTATAGGGTGACTTTCATCCACCAGATGGTATCATAAAGCACTACGAGTCTCACACATTGAGGAGTTTATCTTCTGTATATGTTTGTAGCTCCTACTGTATACAATTTACATGTACGCTTTGCTAAACTGCCCTATTTCAGCCCACATGGAACATTAGATCTCTTTAATTTTCAAATATAACTTAACAATGAAGTCATGTTGTTTTTGGCCTCATGCTACTTCTGAATTCATATTTACATCACATCTACTTGTAAATGTTTTAATATTTATCTTATTTTATTTTGTGCCTCTCTTCCTGGAAGCAATTACTATCATACAATATAAGATAAAGTTTTCAAATGAAAATCTATGTTATTTCCTCCTTTCTGACTCACTGACATAATACACAGATTTTCTAATAACTTCCGTTTTCTTCCGTGGTAAAGATATTCCTGGAAGCTCGACTTGTCTTTCTTATGCGTGTGACTGAATGAAACTATTCGCAGCCAATTGTAATGCTACAGTTACCTTTTATTACATTAAATTTTTCAAATCCTGTATTAAGTGCTCTGCTCTGTCCCTCTCTGACTCTCTGATATATAACAAACTCACACACACACACACACACACACACACACACACACACACACATGTAGAATACATGGAGCAAACCGTTATTATAATCAGGGCGAATGTTATCATAATTATTAAGCCTCACTTTTGTATCTAAAATATATTAAGAATTATCGACTTGTTAGAATTAAAGCTCAAGATATTGTTGTCATAGTTTTGAGGTAAACTGCTACACAATCACTATTATTAATTTATTGCCTATAACCACTGAAGCAATGAAAGGAAAGCGTGCTAGCTACGGAGTTGTGATAGACGTATAGCAATGGTAATGGATGGCTGCTACGATTGTAATGGTAGTGATGGAATAGTAAACCGGATATGAGAATAGATGTATTGATGTATAAGAAGAACTATGTTGATTAATCAAAAGTCCGGATATCGTCAATTAATTTCTCAATGATTTACTAACTGCTAATTTTATGACGTCAAACTATTTTACTTCATCAGTCGTCTTTAAGATCGAAAGTGAGAACCAGGAATATTATCAGAAATAGTATTGTTTTTTATTTGGTATCTGTTAGTCAACGATTCTTTGACTTTTCATTTAATATAGTAAGGGAAATAATGACTTTGTAGCGAAGCCTAGAATCGAAACCTTACAGCTTTAGTAACTAGGACCAGACCACACTTAGATCAAGTGACGTATTAACTAATCAGCTTTGAAAAATATCACCCTGTATTATATGATGTTTTGTAACGTTCTAAAAAGGTCCCGAGCAAAGCGAAGTTATATAAGCAACAAGGTGGGCAAAGAAGCCGACGTGCACCACAGAGTTTAGAGAAAGTTTCAGAGAAGATAAACGAACACAGGATTGTTGGTCCCTGTTTAACGTTTGTTTAAAAGAATCTCTTCGTCTACAATGCACTTCGCCAAGCACGTACCACGAACACAATATCCTCACCTCTCTCCACACAAATAAGTAACCAGTCAATTTTTTTAGTCAAGAATAAACCAGAAGCGCACTTAGAATACACAGATAGCAAGCTCTTTAAAGAGGCAAGCCTTTTTGGTTGCTACTCAACCCTGGATTAAAAGAATCTTCGACTAAGATGGACGGAATATTTTTTCTACCTCTCACGCGAAGCTAATCTTTTCTGTTATTAATGTAACTGTGGGAGATCATTTTTCTTTGCTTAGTTGAGATTTGAAACCGAATCCACACACGACCAGGAAGTAGGTAAAACATAAAACACTGGATTGACCTTTACACGACCACCGAAGGTCCCGGGGCTCAGGTGTTTCTCATTGATCATCCAGCATAGAGAGAGATAAGACACAAGGGGGCCTGACAAGCAACAGGTGTGTGGATTTGGTTCCGAAACTCAGCTAAGCAGAGGAAAATTATCTCCCGCATAACTATGAACTACATTTGCTTCTAGCACACCACTATACACTACTGGCAAGCAACTGTGTAATCATGTAAACATTGTGTTATACTCCTGTAAAAATAAAGTAAACAACATTCGGAGTTGGCTTTATTATGGGATACCATACAGTTAAACTTCATCCCAATCAACTAAGACACAGCCCGACAACTTGTTTCAACAAGAAACAGTAAAAGTATTGCTGTTCCAAATAAGTCAGCTTGATTCCGTTGAGTAATACTAACAAATATTTACTTATGACATTGAAAAAAAAAATAGTATTCATTATTGAGAATATAGACTGTAAAAATGTACGGTCTGGTTAAGATAGTCAGACTAAGTCACATTCAAGATTGGCTGTGGCAATGTCCGTGAAAAGAACGCATTAATTAATAGACAGCGTAGGCGTTAAAAAGTAAAAAAAAATTGGATAAGAAATAAGGGAAAGACAATTTCACGCCAACTGACGAATGGGTTACCAGACGAAAATAACGAGAGAATGTTTTGTACAAATGTGTTCATGGTGGGGGGAAAAGTGTTAGATTTTATTAGATGTAATGTAGATATTAAAACAGAGAGGTTTCAAATTATTGTTGAATATTCTTGAACGACTCAAAGAAATATGTCACTAAATAATACTAAAGTAGTTTTGTTGCCTTCGATACTAACTACATTGTTAATTCAACCACGTAATGTCATACCAGCAATTAAGTCTTCAAAGAGAATTTGCACCATGATTTTAATCTAATCCAACTCTTTTTCAGAGCCAATTTGATGTAATTAAAAAACGAATTTCCTTTTTTTTTTTTATTTTGTTCGAAGCATTTTACGTATTAACAATGTCATGAAAGCATGTCTCGAAGAGTACTGTAGAGTATCTCTTATGCTATCTGTATTATTTTATCCTCATCACTCAATAACTGTTAATCTGTCTTCCTCACTTAGACGCACAGCCAAATATACACATCTACAGATACATGGTTCACTGTTGCAGTTACTATTATTCCATGTCTTGTCTTAATTGTTTCTCTGTTGCCCGATTATCGCACGCCTTCATTTTGTCACCAATAGGAATTCCTTTCTCACCTGGTCTGAGTACACTACTCGTAGCAGAAATCGAGCTAAATTACAATACAGTATTTCTATTGTTCGAATAATTTTGGAACATTCACTGTTCGACGTACAATTTGATAGAGCCCCATTCTCCCTATGAAGAGCTATTTACTAATTATCCAGAAACGGAAACATGATTTTTCGTTTCAAACTTCCAAGCTAACACACATTCTCTTGTCCATGATCATACAAATATATTAATGCTCCTATCTCACAAATACATCAATACAAAATTGTTTCATGTTTTCAATACAAAATTGCTTCATGCAAAATTGTTTCAAGACACTTCAATTAACAATATTTCCTTTATTGTTTCAACTGCGTTTTATGAACTGTTGTTAAATTATCTTTCTAGTTATTTCATATTACCATTCCAAAAGACAACCAATTTAAGGAGTGAAAATTTTGGCTTTGGTCTTTATAAACCTAGAAATGTCTAAACCCAGACAGTTTTATATTACAATTTAGCTGACAATATGCTGCAGGATAACTTTTTAAGAACAGTATTCAGAAAGATCTGTTCAAATCTGCTTTCGTACCTCTTGGTAAACAGAAAAATTATATGCATCTAATTTTAGTGGTATATTTACAAACAAATAATCGAGGTCGTCTTTGCCTTTCAGTCATTCGTGGTTGATAAAATAAAATACTTGTCACGTACTGGACGATTTGGATCAAGCTACTCCTTTAAAAATTGCCGGCCTTGTGACTAAATCAGAAACCATTTGTCAATAATATAAACAGTGGCACAGCTAGACAGCCCTTGAGTTTGCCCTCTCCACACGTCTACTCCCCCCCCCAAAGCCTGGGGCGGACTGCACCCTCCCTCTCTAGTTATGAAGTCGATGGTATAGACTGGTCCCTCAACCTTAAAAATTGCTAGCCTTCTGCCTTAGTTGGAGACCATACTTTCAAATAAACATTTAAAATTTCCTAAAGAACTATTCGAAATAGTTTTTAAAAAATTAGAGCCATGTACAGAAAATCTTGTTGACAAAGAATTAGAGGTTATTACATATGAAATTCTTGATAGAACCACAGACGATATAGAAAAAGAATTCGAAAATTGCTTAACTATTGATGAGAAATTTAAAATTGAAGCTACAATGACTGTACCGGAAATGTCAAGCTATTACTGATGTACACTTTGAAGACTATGAATCAAAACCAGAAGAAATTTCAAAAACACCGCCAAGTTGTGCTTAGAAGTCGAGACTAGAAATAGTTCGTCGTTGCGTGTAACAATCGATTAGAAGAATTTCAAAAGCAATCTAGTATGAACAATTTAATGTACAACTAAACACGGAACTGCATACAGTTTATATTGACTAAGTCTTTCGTTAAATAATTTTTGGCAATCTTAGGTTTGAAGTACATAATCTAATTGTTTACTTGTTTCAGTCTTTGGGGTGCAGCCATGCTGGGGCATTGTCTCGAAGGATTTAGTCGAACAAATCAACCCCAGTACTTATGATTTTCGTTTACTTATAAGTCTGATATTTATTCTATCCGTTTTTTTTTTACCGAACCGCTAAATTACAGGAACATAAACAAACCAACACCGATTGTAAAGTGATAATGGGGGAAAAACACTGCCACACACACATACATACACACTCACACACACACATACATATACGACGTTCTTCCATACAGTTTCCGCCAGTCAAATTCACCCACAAAACATTGGTCTATTTGGAGGCTATAGTAAAAAAAAATTGCCCAGTGTAACGCACTGAGAGACTCACTCAACTCGAAACCATGTGGTTGCAAAGCATGCTTCTTGGCCACACGGCCATGCCTTCACCTTAAAAAAACAGTATCCAATTCTTAACAGAGCGTAGTTTCGATCTACGAAGCTCTGTTTTGAGCTTGCACGTTATCACGCCACCACTCTACTCAACAGAGTGTATAACGCCTTCTCGGATGGGGATCGATCCCCAGTCTCTCGTGCGACAGGCAGGGATCCTTACCACTATACTATCAAGGATCAGCTAAAAATAGACTTAGGTTTATTTTTGCATTTTCTTGGTTTCTTTTGGTTTCATTATCGATTCTGCTGTTATACGGGTTTAATATCATATGTCGCTCCAACCCCAACCCACACTAACTTACAAAAATAAGGAATCTCAAAATACTACTTCACAAATGTGTTTATATAAGAATTACAGGAACACAGAACATGACTATATTGTAATAGCTCTATTAGTGTATCAAAATATTGAAAATAATGAAAATTTATTAGTATTTTGCTTTCTCAAAATTCAAAATGTTGTTTCAATTTATTAAGGTTGAAAATGCAATTACAAAAACAAACGAAATATATTTAACACTTCATGTACAAACGAAATATACTTTTATAATCGTTATCTCACACGTTTTAAAACAGAAAACCTACAATCCTCTCACACTAATCAGTTTATGATTATGAAAAGTGACGAACTATCTCTCTCTCTCCCTCTCTCTAAACACACACACATACACACACAAAGTCCAAGAATGGTGGTGATGGTATTACATTTCGATCGTTTCAACAATAATGGTTCAGACGTTAAATAAGCTCCGGCCGCATAAGTCTGTAGGCTCGAGATAAACTTTACTGATTAAAATGTTTACCTTTTTTCCTTTGAACGTGGATTTTTTTAAAACACTCTCCTAAATTTTTATTGCACCATTTTTTAAAAAGGTCTTTGGATTTTTGATGTTTTGAACATCAAACATTTAAATTCTGCGTTATATTTTAAAAAAAAATTAAATCAGGAACTAGTTAAGGTTAGTGGATTCACAACTCCAGTATTTAAGTATGTATATATGTATGTATATTTCATTTTCTTTTGAACTTTATAAATATATTTCGTTTTGATTTGTAATTACATTTTCATCCTTAATACAATTAAATTGGAACAACAGCATTTAGAATTTTCAGAAAATGAAGTAACCAATGTTTTCACATTTGATACGTAAACGAAACAGGCTGGAGACATTCCTTGATTACGAATAATAATGATTTTCTTTTTTATCATTATTGCATATTTATTTTATTTGCCAGTCATAAACCTACTGAAACAATGCTAAAAGTGTTTTATTATAATGAAGTTTAAAGTTTTATTATAATGAAGTTTATTATAATGAAGTTTAAAACGAAACAAAATAGAACTGCCAGCAGCCATAATTCCTTGTAACGAATAAAATCTATTATAGACAACCGTCCTGTAAAGTCGGGCGTATGGATGATATAGAATATCGAATAGGGAACGGACAGTGCGAAGGTTAGAAGTTTGGTCGCCTTGACAGTGAGTGAGACTGTATTAACACACAGCTGTGTCAGATGTGGGCACGAAATAAAAAGTTACCCGTATCTCAGTTTTCATTCTTTAGTATCTTTTACTATTAAGAATCAGAAATTTCGTAAAATCATATTAAAACATTTTGTTCATTGCGTATGTGCTAAAAATATACAACTTTCAACGATCAAAATAATGAGTCAAAATTTATTTATCAAACATTTGTAAGAACAAAAACGTTCCAACCGTGGCTAGGTAATTTTTTTTTTATTGAATCGAAAATTTTATCAATATTAACAAAATTTGCAACCGTGACCATCTTGTTTCTTTTATTGCTTCAGGGATGTTTTTTTACATCATTATGAATGAAAGCATTCTGACTCCCCTCTTTTTAACGAAGTTCATTTTTCAACTCAATTTGAGACAATACAAATAAAAATTAATATAATTTATAATGAAACAATTCAATACATATTATCACAGCACAATTCAATTCAAAATAATAAATATGATTTGAAAGGAATTGCAATATGTTTTGAGAAAACGCGTGAATAGCGCAGAGAACATTATGATTCAAAATGGAGTTTGATAAAAATAAATATTTCATTACATCTGCTTTTGATCGAAAAAAAAAATGATACGTTGGAATATCTGACAGAAGACTACCAGGCACTCAGTTATCGACAGATAGACGAGATGCGTGTCGCCAAACAAACCATCTTCCTAAACTATATTTATTATTTTTAACGTTGATTCTTATTGCGGTGAACTGGCAGAATCGTTGGCGATATTTCGATCCTCTTTACGTTCTGAGTTCAATTTGGCCGAGGTCGACTTTGCCTTGATAGAATAAGTACCAAGTTGAACACTGGAATCAATGTAATCGACTTAACTACTCCTAAGTAAGAGTATAAAAACTGCACCTCCCTGTTGTATGCTCACCAAACCCAATATAAGCTCAAATTCACGGCCTCCAAATCGGACCGTAGTTGGTGGAAAGAATATGTTGAGGCCTTCGAGATGCAGTGGACTGAAAATAGACAATGTGTTTTTTCAAGAAAGGCTGGTTGATCACGGTCGGATCACTTCCGATCTTACTAACGTCAAAGAAACCGATTTCTAAACCTCTGAAGAAATACGAAGAAAGGCGGGATGGTAACTGGTCGAAAATTTGAAAGGAATATCTCTGATTTCATTTAAAAATTGAGATAGTCAAGATTAGATTGCTCTCATTCTCACTAATGCCTGATAAATAAATATCGATATCTTGCTAACTTATCCGTTGAAATGGTGTGTGGTGTACCACGCGTCAGGTATCGAAATAATCGTAGAGCAGCGCGAGATGCTTTTGCTCAAGAACACAACGCAACGCCCGGTCTAGGAATTGAAACCACGATCTCATGATCCTGAGTGCAATACTCTAACCAATAGACCATGCGCCCTCAAATAATAATAATAATAACAATAATAATAATAATAATAATAATTATAATTATAATTATAATTATTATTATTATTATAAGTTAAGAAATATAGAAGGCCAAGAAGACAAAAATAACTACAGAAATGATAAAAAAGCAATTAAGAAAATTTCCAGATTGGAAGAATCCAGAACCGGATGGGATCCAAGGTTATTATATGAAGAAGGTGAGAGGGCTTCATGAAAGAACAGCGAAAAGCTAGATGAGTGGTAGCAGGAAGCTGCAGTATCCAGCTGGATAACAAAGGGAAAGACATTATGTGCCAAGGATCCTGAAAAGGGAAATGTTGCGTGCAACTTTAAACCAATAACGTGCCTTCCGCTAATGTGGAAACTAATGTCCGGTGCTTTGGTCGGTGAACTGTGCAAATAATTAGAAAAAAGTGGGTTGCTACCTATTGAGCAGAAAGAGTGCCGAAAGCGGAACCAGAGAACGAAGGATCAGATCTTAATCGATAATCTAATTATCAGAAACAACAGAAGACACAAACCTGAGCATGGTATGGATTTACTATCGAAAAGCATATTATATGATACCACATTCCTGGATAATAAGAATGGAAATGTATTGTGTAGCAGAAAACATGAGAAGCCTTATATGCAACAGTATGAAATATTGGAGAACAGAATTGACAGCAGAGAATCAAGTATTAGGGGAGGTAAAAATCAAGAGAGGAATTTTCCAGGGGAACAGTTTGTCCCTACTGATCTTTGTGCTGGGAATGATCGCCTTGAGTGAAATACTACAAGGTTGGGGTATGACCTGGGAAGAGGTGGGGAAAACTGAACCATTTGTTATTCATTGACAATTTGAAGTTGTTCACAAAAAGTGAGGCGGAACTGGACAGCCTAGTCCAGTCTGTGCGGATTTTCTCTGTTGATATTCAGATGGAGTTTGGGCCCTCAAAATGTGCTACGATGCTGATGAGACGAGGAAAGCTTGTCAGGACAGAAGGCATAGGTTTGCCAAGTGGTGAGATGATGAAGGCAATTCAACCTCAATCCAGCTATAAATACCTGGGAATACTTGTGGCAGATGGAATTAAACACAACGATATGAAGGAAAAGACAAAAAGAAAGTAGCTGCGGCGAGTGAGAGAAATACTGGCTTCAAAGCTGAATGCCAGAAACATAATTTTGGCTATAAGCTCGTGTGCAGTCGCAGTTGTTCGGTATGACGCTGGAATCCTGAAGTTGACAGGGGAGGAGCGGAAGGAGACGGACAGGAAGTCAAGAAAAGCTCCTATCGATGCAGACACTGATCGCCTATACATACATGAAGAGAGCAACTAGAGGAAGAAGACTGATAAGTGTGTAAGGCGGTGTACGTATCGAACTCGGGAGCTTAATGAGATACCTAACCCAAAGAAAGGAAACCTTGCTAGTGTCAGTTAGGAACAAGGGAATATTGAAAGCAGAGAAAAAGGGAAAAACGAAGGAAGAAGTACAAAAAGGACACGAAGAAGAATTACGCAACAAGAGACTACACAATCAATTCCATAAGCATGCATACACATATGTCTGCATACACATTTGCACGGAAATAATAGAAAAATTACTATAAAACACGCAATAATTGATACAAGATATAATTAAGGGAAATCAAAACAAGAAAAGTCGCTGGTTAGGTCGAATTAGGCACTCCATGATACTATTCACATAACTATTTCTCAAGCTGTATCCGAGTGCAACCGAATGCGCCCATAAGCAATTTTTCTTTTCTTTTTTTTTTTTTGCGACATTTGATGTTGGAAGACACCAATATCTTGAGGACATTCTTTTTAAAGCTACAGGGGTTGGACAAAATAATGGGAACACCTTAAAATTTCAAACAAATTTATTTTAATACGGAGTAGAACCGCCTTCGGCAGTAATTACAGCTCGATTTCTACGAGGTATGGACTCATACAAAGTTTGAATTGTTTCCAAAAGAATTTTTGTCCATTCTTCAGTTAAAACAGTCTCCAGGTCTTGTAATGATGATGGTGGAGGATATTGACTCCTCACTTATTTTTCTAGAATGCACCATAAATGTTCAATAATATCGAGATCTGGGAACTGTGGTAACCAGATAAAATGTTCAACTTCACAAGAATGTTCCTCGCGCTATTCAGTAACAACTTTAGCTGTGTGAATTGGTGCATTATCATCCAGAAAGATTACGTTTCCCTCTGGAAACAGTTCTGCACCCATAGGATGAATTTGATCAGATAAAATGCTTAAATAGTGTTGACTATTAATTTTGCCATGAAGGGAAACCATTGTGCTGGTGGATTCCAAGATATAGCCCCCCCCCCCCCGATCATCACAGATCTTCCTGCATGTTTAACAGTTGGAAGGCAGTCTGGGTCAAATGCTTCTTTTGGCTGTCTCCACACCTATACTCAGCCGGTGGTCGGAAATAAGGTAAAAGAATGACTCGTCCGAGAAAATAACATTCTTCCACTGCCCTAGAGACTAGTTCTGTAGGTTTATACTCCACTCTAAACGTTTTGCAACGTTTGTTTTTGAAAGTAGTGGTTTTCTGATTGCAGCCCTCCCGTGAAATCCGGCTTTGTGCAGCTCTCAGCCAACAGTTTTTATGGAAACTGGGTTCTCAAGGTGGTCATTAAGCTCTGCAGTAATTTTGGGAGCTTTTGTGATCCTTTGTAATAATTCGTGTAAGACTCCGACGGTTCCTATCTGAAAGTTTTGGCTTTCTTCCGGAAGTTTGTTTCGACGAGGAGGTTTTCCCCTCTTCCTCAAAGGCTGTCATTATTTTCGAGACAGTACTTCTTGATTCACCAAACATTTCGGCTGTTTTCGTTACGCTAGCGCCTGCCGTTCGAGCACCAACAATTTGACCACTTTGAAAGTCTGATAGATCTGTCATTTTAATGAATTTTAATTACCTTTTTAGGATGATATCTGAAAAGAAACAGTAATTTTAGAAAAACATATTAAGCAACACTAATAGTAAATCAAAAACCATAAAAATAAATAAGCTTTTGACGGTTTTATAGGTATTTCAAAATTATGATGCTATAATGCTTGGTGTTTCCATTATTTTGTCCAACCCCAGAATATATAATACCTTAGTTTTAGGTTTACGAGCTGCCCATTTTCTGCATGTGGTTTATATTCTGAACCCAACTGATTTTGTGAAATTACATCTTCCGAGTGTCCATGGATGTTTGATTTTGTCTATTAACTTTTTGTTCGATTTTCGAAGGACAGGGGATCTTAGTCCATCGTTCTCTGCATTTTTTTCCTTATTTTCTTGAGGAGGGATTTAATTATCGTTGAGAAGACATTGTTCTTCGTCACCTGTTTCCGTTGTTTGAAGCTGAAGTTTTTCTCTGTAATTTTTTCCCCTTTTTTATTTTCATCTGTGATTATTTCTTCCTCAACACTCGATAAAGAAGTGTTACTTCAGAACGATACTGTTAGGGGACAAGGTATTTACTCGTTTATTCGTGACACTACTTCTAAAGATATTTCCTTCACTATCCCCCCAGAGTTTTTGCTGGTGGTACTCTGAAAACTGAATTTTATTGTTTTCTTTGTTGTTGATGTTTACTACATTCAGTTCCTTGTTTGTTGTTAGTCGCCCTATTTCTTCGGAGCATTCTGCTCAAAAGTATGTTTTACTCCGACTGATATAACTAGAATGTCTGCCATGTATCCTCAACCTCAGCGCATTCTACTAGGCACAATTATGGTATGGCTCTGTGGTATTTGGAGATCATTAGAATCTGCAAGTCCATTTTACGTACCTTGGCTACTGGTCACTTTTGCTAAACCTGCTTTGATCCCTTTCCCATACTGCAGCACAAAAGTCACAACTAGCCATGGGTCCATATCGCATCTAATGTCTCTAACTGTAATTGTTATGTTTCTTTGACCTATGTACTGGACCACAAATATTTAGTCATAGATATGTCTGACAATTTTAGCCTGTGTTTTGGTTGCGTCTTCAGTTGTAATGGTACAACAGATACTGCCATAACATTTCCTTTTGCAATTGAGATTTTCATTTCCATTTTTTCGTAAGCAGAGATATATACTTTTCTTCTTTGTGTCTCTTGGATTATCTCATGTGACAAACAAATGCAGTTCTGTTTCACAAATTTCTCTCATCTACATTTTTTCTTATAACTGATAATTCAAAAAATCCTATTGTTCAATATTGAGGGAAGATTTGTTTCCACACAGCTGCTTTGCGAACAGGCTGTAGCATATGTAAGAGTTGCTACTGTTGTTGTTGTTGCTGTCGCTGTCTTGTAAATTATTTGAGTATTTGGGGCATTTTCTATTAATTGTTTACTAAACATTTCATTTTTGTATTGTGGTTTTTTTGTAGTATTGTACTGTAGTGTTTTGTCTTGCAGCATAATTGTGTATGGTAGCCGTTTTGGATGCGAAAATGTTATGTGTGTAAATTAAATTATAAAAGTTGGTGAAGCAAACCTCTTTTTTCTGTTGTCTATCTCCAGGTATCGAGAGCAGTCTCCTCCTTAGGTAAAGTACCCCAATGAAAATTTGATTCGATAACGCTTGAAATGTAACATGTTTCCAAGGGAGAATCAAAAAGACGTCTCCACTCAACGAGACACAATACCGACAACAACAGTGATAAAAAGATAGAAAGAAAGAAAGAAAATAGCGAAAGCAGTTAATGCTTTAGTTGGCATGTACAGGTTCTTATGACTTCAGGTCTTTTTCATCGTTAATCAGTTGAATGTCACAAAGCAACTGAGGTAGAAAGGCACGCGATTGTTTTTGTTTTTTTTATTTTTGTTTTTATTTTTGCACATTACCTAAAGCTAGTTGTTACTGATTCGTCGAATTATTTAACGTGTATTTGAATTGTTTGGAATAAGTATTAATTAATTAAGGAAATAGTGATAACAAGTGTCTTTTTACTTTTTTATTTTAGCATAGATTTCTTTAATAGCTTCTAATATTTTTATTTGTATTTTTCCTTAAAGTAGTCAGCGAATCTTTGTTGCTAACATTGAAAAATTTTGTCAGATAAAGATTTATTTTTAATAATTATTCTTTAAATCAAAAAAACTGACAAGCATATACAGCTGCAGGTTTTTGCTTATATAAATATACTAGCAATAATACCCGCCGTTGATCGGGTAATTACTTTTACATTCAAAGTATTATTATATATATAATTTACTCCTCCTGTATGTGTGTATAAGAGAAAAATATGTAATAATTGAATTAGAAAAAAGATCAATTTCATAATGAACTTCTGATCGGGGAGCTACCTGGAAGAAGCAAGGTCTGTGTTGGTACCATGCAAACTTTTCGAACAAGGCGACAAAGTGTATTCAGCCTTGTTCGTTCAAGGCGTCGGGAAACGAGTAGAGGAGAAAGTGCGTACGTCCCTTTCCTCCACCCAACCTGTTTTTAATCGTGCAATATTCGTTCAGTACCAAGTGTCGAAGAAATTCTTCATGGTTTGACACTGGTTCCTGTTGTAGTATTTGGCCGCTTCGTCTAACAGTCGACAAACCTCGCCGTTCTGAAATCGTTTTGCACGCAGTTGATTCATCTCCGATTCCTACTTTTGGTCAGCTTTCTCTACGTTTAGACATTGGTCTTCGCAGAGACTTTCAATGGGTTTTTGTCATAGCTGACATTCCACATCCCATTTTGGGTGCGGATTTTTTAAATCATTTTCAATTATTGGTAGATGTCCGACATCGAAGGCTTGTCGATGACTCGACATCCCTTTCCACGCCGGCAAGGAGCTCTACCAATTCTCCTCTTAGCCCAGCATTTTTTTATTGCCACTGCTGGGGACGCTTTTCACTCTCTTTTAGCGTATTTTCCGGAGTTGGTGGATATTACTTTCAAGCCGGTTAAACCTGCACATTCCACCCTCCATTATATCACGACGACTGGTCCTCCGGTTTTTTCTCGGCCACGTCGCCTAGCGCCTGATCGTCTTAAGACGGCTAAGGCCGAGTTTGAGCACATGCTTCAACTCGGCCTCATTCGCCCCTCCACCAGCCCATGGGCATCTCCTCTACATTTGGCCCGTAAAGGGGATTCGGATTTTCGCCCGGTGGGTGACTATCGGAGACTAAATGCTGTGACGATAGCTGATCGCTATCCCATCAAGAATTTGCAGGATTTCTCGGCGAACCTGCATGGATGCACCATTTTCTCTAAGATTGATCTGGTACGGGCCTATCATCAGATACCAGTAAATCCAGAGGATATCCCTAAAACAGCCATCACTACACCTTTCGGTTGTTTTGAATTTCTATTTATGAGTTTTGGTTTGCGTAATGCTACTAGCACTTTTCAGAGGTTTATGGATGAGGTCGTTCGTGGACTTGATTTTGTATTCGCTTATGTCGATGATATACTCATCGCTAGTGATACGGAAGAGAATCATCTCCACCATTTGTCGCAACTTTTTCAGCGTCTTCGCGCTTATAATGTGAAGATTAATCCCGACAAGTGTCTTTTCGGGCAGTCATCCCTGAATTTCCTGGGACACTTGGTTGATTCTAATGGGATCAAACCTCTTCCTGCTAAAGTCGATGCAATTCAACGCATCGCACCTCCAACCTCTCTGCGACAGTTGCGCCATTTTTTAGGCATGGTCAATTTTTACAGGAGATTCATTGACCGGTGTGCATACAAACTACTTCCTTTAACGAGGCTACTGCAACGCCATTCTAAGAAGGATGCTGGACTCACTCTTACTGATGAGGCGTTATCTGCTTTTGAGTCTGTGAAACAGGAGTTATCCTCCGTTCCTGTTCTTGCACATCCCGCTCCTGATGCTCCGCTTTCTCTATCTGTGGATGCTTCCGATTCTGCGGTCGGTGCTGTTTTGCAGGACACTGTAGATAATCAAACAAAACCTTTGGCTTTCTTTTCTTGTAAATTACAGCCTGCCGAACGCAGGTATAGTACTTTTGATCGTGAGCTATTGGCGATCTATTTGTCGATTCGGCATTTTCAACACCAGCTCGAGGGACGAGAGTTTGTGATTTATACTGATCACAAGCCCCTCACTTTTGCTCTGTCCTCTAAAACGGACAAGCTCTCTCCTCGTGCTTTTCGTCACCTGGATTTTATCACACAATTTACAGGTGACATTCGTCAAGTGCCAGGGAAACAGCTGATGCTCTTTCGCGACTTCCTGTCCATTCTATTTCCACTCCCGCGGAAATTGATTTGCTGGCAATTTCGCAGGAGCAACCTTCTTTGTCAAGTATAGATTTGACTTCGTCAAAATTCAGCAACTGTAAATTTGCTTATCTTCCGCTCCCTTCATCCGAGGACTCTATATTATGTGACACATCCACAGGTTCTCCTAGGCCTTTAGTACCTACGAACCATCAACGTTCTGTGTTTGATGCCCTTCATTCTTTGTCACATCCGGGCATCTCAGCAACAGTAAAGCTTATCACTGCTCGGTGTTTCTGGCCCAATATGCGGCGATCAATTGCCACTTGGGCACGCTCTTGCATGAAGTGCCAGAGTGCGAAGGTCCATAGGCACGTTCGTGCCCCTCTTGGACAATTTCCTTCTCCTGAAGCCCATTTCCGTCACGTCTATCTTGATTTGGTTGGACCGTTACCAGTGTGTCGCGGGTTCTCATGCCTGTTAACTTGTGTTGACCGTTTCTCACGTTGGCCAGAAGCCATTCCTATAGCAGATATTACTTCTGAGACTGTTGTCCAGGTTTTCGTTTCTGGGTGGGTTTCTAGGTTCGGAGTACCGGTCAGTTTGACCACAGATCGTGGCCGGCAATTTGAGGCCGCGCTTTTTCGTGACCTATCACGAATCCTGGGGGTGCATCGTATACGCACCACCAGCTACCATCCCGCTTCTAATGGGATGGTTGAGCGGTTTCATAGACAATTTAAGGCCGCTTTGCGCGCCTCGCCCAACCCGCAGTTTTGGGTTGAAATTCTTCCGGTTGTCCTCCTTGGATGCCGGACTGCGGTAAAAGCTGACCTGGGTTACTCGTCGGCGGAACTTCTTTACGGCACCACGTTGACGTTGCCAGGTGCGGTGGTGGTACCAGACTCATCACAACCACCACACCCAGAGTCCTATGTTACTCGGTTGCGAGAGTATTCCTCCAATCTTCCATCTATGGGCCCCAGACAACAGTCACCTCCCTTTAGAGTGCCAGCAGACATTGAGTCTTGGTCTCATGTGTTTATTAGGGATGATTCTCCCTACAAAGGACCCTATCGTGTGCTTTCTCGCACTCCAAAGTTTTTCAAGGTCGACGCTAATGGTCGTACAGAAATTGTGTCTGTCAACCGTCTGAAAAAAGCGTACCTTGACAAACCTTCAACTCCCGTGGACGACGTGCCCGTGTTTCAAATGCCGCACACACCACTATCACCACACACATTGTCAACGCCTTTACCAATGCATACACCAACATCAGCACCATCACAATCACACACACCAACAATTACACCACCTTCGTCATTGCAAAGGAACCCTAGCGAACCTTATGTCACTAGGTTTGGCAGGACGGTGCATTGGCCCAAGAAATTGGAAAAAACTATTTACGTTTAATTTATTGTGTTTTTACTGGACAATTTCAGTTTTTTTTATTGAACATTTTTCTTCCATTCAGAAAAAAAAAACTATGTATCCAGTTCGTAAAAAGTTACACAAGGAAATTTGGAATGTCCATACGCGGGAAGTCGTGGTCAGTTGGCAGAGCTATAGTTGAGCGTCGGATGCTAGCTTCGACCTGTTGCCTGGTACTAGGTATCTTAGTCGGTTGGCTCTTGCTATTTTCCGTGAGGGGATGTTCCACTCTACAGTGAAGATAAAACCGAGTGTTTGATATATATTTGTGCCGCATTTTCTGCGTGGTTTCGGTAGCCATCTCGCCTCAGACGTCCCTCCAAAATTTTTTAATTTCGTGTTCCACACTCAAGGGGGAGCCATTGTAGTGACGTCATATTGGCGCCAAAAAGGCATAGTCGCCATTGCTGAATCCTTAACCACGCATGCGTGGATTTCAACATCCAAGCGTTCCCGCTTCGATTCTCTCTCTTTACCCGCAGACAGCGACCAAGCAAGACGTCTAAGCAGGCTCTCTCATTTGAGTGTGGTTGAACCAAGTTGTCTCTATAACGACACCAGCTCGAAGAACCGTACATCTACATTTCAGGCTACTCTAAAACCGGACAATTGGAAGCTGTTTTATTTTCCACCATACAATAAATATTTGTTGTTGTTGATCAGTTTGGAGTTTCTGCGTTCAGTTCACTTCTAATTTAACATAGGAAAGTTAGGTGTACATCTACTGATGTATAACCCACATTCCTAAAGTGCAATTTCTCAAAAAAAGTTTGCTACGAAATCGATTGAAAATATTGGGTTGTCCAGAAAGTTCGTGCCGATTTTTAAAGGAAAGAAAAAGGTCAATAAATACTTTACTTGCCATTACATTTTTAATCAACCAAATATGAACCATTTTGTTGCACAATGCGTCTTCATCTTTCCTTTAACTTGAAAATAACCTCTTTCCAGAATTGAGGTGGTTTCATGGCAAATAAGTCGAAAGGTAAGCTACTATAAATCGGCACGAAGTTCCCGGACAACCCAATAATTGCAGAGGAATTGATAGAATGAATGCTAACAGAAAGAGCATCGAACTGTTGAAATTGACGAAAGCGTCACCTATTTTTCCTTTTCGTTGAATTTATAAAGTTTGCAGAGAAGAGGATTTACAACAGTAGATATCTCTGGAAATGGGGACATATTAGAATTACTGATAGAGAACAACGTTCTACCAAATACTCTAGAATGTTCAAGGAATGGGCAGTGTATGCTCAAGTAGAGTAACAGAGAGGCAGTTGAAAATACCTTCGAATTTATATGAAGAAATTCGTGTGGAGATAGAATGAATGCGCTAAGAAAACATTTAGAAATATTCTCTGCGCTTTTACGAATGGTGACAAACAAATATCGATTGTAATTGTTAATTCTTAATTATCTTTGATTAAGTTATAATAATATAATTCTATTTATTACTTTTGGTTCGTTCGTATTGTTTAGATTATTGAGATTTGAATTCTGTAACAAAAAATTTACAAGTGTTCTTTGAGTTCTGTCACGCATGGTGACAGATAAATATTGATTGTAAATTATTAATAACTATTTTATAAGAAAAGCGACAAAAGACATTTTTGCTTTAAAATGATGTGATGGTCGAGATTGGAAGACCTTTGTTCATACGTTTTGTCAGTCAAAACGGACTCGAGATTAAACGTGTTATTTTTTGTTTTGAATTAAGACTGGTTTTATACATGCAAGAAAATTGAAAACGAATCAGACCGTCAAGTATTATTTTTGACAAAAAATAAATAATATATATATATATATATATATATATATATATATATATATATATATATATATATATATATATATATATATATATATATATATATATATTAATTAGGACAGTTTTCTCCAGGATACCATTTAGCTTGTATATTCATGCATTTCTTATTGCCAACTGACGTGGAAAGAAAAACCTGGATATAAAGTACACATTTTCTGGTCTAGTGACATAGGAATTAAAAATATTTCTCAGTGTTATTGATTGATCTAAACATTACGCATTCATTTGAGTAGTTAGTAATGAATATTGATTTTGGTGGTCAATGCGGAAGCTAGGGATAAATGAGTGGTTGGTGAGAGCCATACAAGCCATATACAGGGAGACTGTCAGTAAGGTGAGTGTTGGGAACGAGTATAGCAATGTATTTAGTGTACAGGTAGTAGTCCACCAAGGATCGGTCCTCAACCCCACTTGTTAATTTTAGTCCTCCAGGCTAGAACAGAGGAATTTAAGACGGGCTACCCTTAGGGACCCCTCTATGCTAATGATCTTGTTCTCATAGCTAACAGAACTAGAGAAGAAATTTCAGGTGTGGAAGCAAGATCTGGAATCAAAGAACCTTAGAGTTAATTTAGCAAAGACCAAAGTCTTAGTAAGTAGGAAAGCAGTCAAATCACAAATCTCTTCTGGTAGATGGCCCTGATCAATATGCAGAAAAGCGTAGGTAGAAATTCCATAAGATGTACCTGGTGCAGGTTATGGATATATAAGCGGCGCAGCAATATCAAAGGAAGGTAAACAGAGAAAGTAGTCTTTCTTAGATATATAGGTACAATAAACACTGAAAATGTACAAAAAATAGACTACGTCAAATACCAAGGTGAGGGGGAGCGCATGTTGTTAACAATATCACTAATACCAATAAGATGACAAACTCTACCATTTATCATTTTGACAATTTAGAAGCAGGAGAAATAGTGACCAAACTAGATATAGAGATAGTAGTATATATAATACAATGGACTTGTATACAGTGCTCAGGTATACTACAACTAAAAAAGAAAGAAGTCATAGGGGTGGAGGCATCAGATGTACTGTTAGTGAATTTCAGGAAGCATGGAAGTTTTAAAGAATGTAGTGTTTCGACAGCTAACAACTGATGAAGGTAGTTTATTCCATGTTTCAGCCATTCTGAGCATGAATATTTCTGAAAGTCATAGGTGCTGATTTTTTTTTTATTCACAACTATCGGAACGCGAAGCGCTCCTCACGACCGCAGGTTCGTGAGATAGTTGTGATCTGCAAACAGTTTTGAGTAGGAATCGGAAAGAGAAGTATTAACACGCAATGCGCATATGCACACTGATTTCGTAAAACGGAAGAGAAGAATAAAAACGCAATGCGCATGTCAAAATAAAACAGAAGAGAAGAATAAAAATGCAAAGTGCATGTCGAACAAGTTATATGGTGGTCTGCATGCCACATCTGACACCACTATCATGCAGCTTTGCAGCAATTTTCTTGTTTGATTTTGTAAGCATGTCCACGAGTGTTAGACATAAGGAATTCAAAAAGGTACCCACAGTTGTTAGAAAGATGGTGGCTAATCTTGTGGGTGTCTGCCAGATCAGTTGCCAGACGTCGGAGCTTTAACGTGTCTATGCCCAGGGAAGTAAGACGTTCAGAGTATGGTAGATACCTGACGACGGATATTCGTTTGGTTGCACGTTTCTGAACAGTTATCAGGCGTTTGATATGCTGAGCAAGATAGGGTTCCAGACTGGTGATGCAAACTCTAAGTCTAGACGTACCATAGTCATATACAGCTTTAAATAGATAGCTGGAGAGCGGATGACAAAGGTCTTACTGAGTGATGCTAAGACATCGTCAGCCTTCTTAACAATCTTTGAGATGTGGATTATCCAACACAGGTTGCTGCTTACAACAATACCCAGAACACATTCACCAATAGATCTTGCAAGATTGATGTTGCTAAGGGAGTGTGTAAAAACTGAGTTTTTCCTCCAAAAGTGCATGGTGATGCACTTGTCTGCAGCTAGATTGAGTTGCCAGTTGGTAATCCAATGCTGCATTGTGTCCAGGTCTGATTGCAGAGAAGATCTATAAACTATACGATCTGTTCTTTTTATCTAGAATAGAAATTTTAAGGCTACGTAAATCATCTATTACTTTTAAAAGTGAAAAGACTAATTTTCTTGCTAGCCTCAAATGTTGAATCATAAATCTGGAAAGAAATGATATAGCAAAACAAGGGAAAATATTTTAGATTCTATTATTTTTCAGAGTAAACAGGATACATTTTTTTCTTAATGGAAAATTAGTTTATCAGCCACCAAGTGGTTCAGTAACATAGATAATCATAAATGTAAATATATACAGTTCTATATACTAGAATTATATACGCCCATAGCTAAGATCTTTCTTGAAAAACTTTAAAATTCGTGCTGTATGCTCCTTCTGAGTTTATCGTTACAGGGTAGATAATCTCTTCTAGATTAAGCTAAGTTAAATTTAGTTTAATTCACATCAGAGACTAAAGAGCATACACATTTGAGAATTCGACAGAGGTTTAATACTAACCATGAAGGTGAGTGCCATTACGATCAAACGGTAATGATCGTAATGACACTGTGCTAGTGAGTGGGCTAGTCGTTAGGAAGTTACACGCAAGATCGTGTTTTTAATTTTCGAACCGAGCGGTGTGTTGTATTCTTGATAAAAAAAAAGCATTTCATGTTACTTCAATCCACTCAGCTGTAAATGCGTCGGACTAGCGTCCTGTTTAGGTGATCTATTGGGATCTCGGTTATTTATACACCATGGCAACTGGTTAACCAGTCATATAAATACTAGGAGTCTTATTCCAATTAGTGATTAGGTCATTAATATTATTATGCGCACTAGTGGAAATCTTCGCTATTTTACACAAATTCTTTTTTGGGTAAAACTTAATGACCACGAATTACTTGGTATAACTATAGAATAGTCTGATAGAATTGAGGTATGTAGAATGCTAAGATTGTATACCTTTTACTTACTTTGGAAGAGATTCCTCTCAGCAGAATTCAGTTTCTATAAATACGGTGGTCTATTCCTGCAGCAAAGTTTTGACTAAACACCTATGCAGTATTTTCTCTTCTATAACATCTGATTTCTCTTATGCCCAGTATTTTTTTTCTCTCAGCTCATTTGTACTCTCTCGTTCATATCCACAAATATTAGACATTTAGCGAAGTATGCTTATCTCATTTGTTTCTATATACTTCGTAATCCCCTTTTTTCAACGCCCATGTCTCTTTACCATGCAACATTGCATTTTGCACACAAGCATCATACAATCTACCCTTCTTTTAGAAGATAGAATGATTTTGTTGCCAGCGAAGATCCTTAAACTTTTAATATGTTGCTACCATACTTTTGGAACAACACCTCCTCTGCAAAAAGGAACCTTTTGAGCATTTGAAAGAATTTTTAAGCCAGTGCCATTGTTTGCTGCAACTCGTGAGCATCTATTACAGATGCGCATGAACGAACCCCTCTTAGCCTACCTGTGACCCTACTATTTTCTTTTGCGCAACCATAATTTACATACTTTTCTACTCCTTTCTTTCAGATAACAGCAGAGTTCTTTCCTCACGCTTATTAAAACTTTCCTCTTTGCAAAACTTTGATGATTCTTCATTCTAAGCTTTCTTCCTACATTTGGAACATATTTCCTAAATCTTCGAGAGATTCAGAAAATTCATTCATCAGAATCAAAATACCTAAGTACTGCCAGTCCTACATTTCTCTGTTTTGACCTGCGGAACTATGACAAATACTGAGTTTAAAACCACGCCCTGGTGGACATCTATCTGCACATTATATTAATCGCCGAACTCATTGATAACTTTCACTTTGCTGACATTATATCTCTATATATAGTTTATACACCTTCAGAAGGAATTCCTCTAAACCTAGTTTTCTACGACCACCAGACTATAAGCACGGCAATATATTATCAAAGGCTTCCTGCAGATCGACGGTTGCTAATTATAACGGCTAGTTCTTCGTTAAGAACTGTTGGAATTATCTCACTAGAAATTTGGCATAGGTTGTGTATCTCGACTTGACCCAAATTCGAATTACATTTCATCTAAGCTAATTGTCTTCTAAATAGCTATATAACTTTACAGTTATTTCTGTTACTTTTATAACCTAATTCATGAGTGTTTCTTTGTTGAACATTTCCTTTGCGCTTGTGGTAATTGATGATGATACTGCTACCTAATCACCGATTATGAAACATCCTTGTGATACCTGACAGATTGTGTAAGGTGTGTCTTGTTATGAGTCCTAATTGTCCAATTTCCCACAACATTTTAAGCTTCTGGTGGTCCAGCTGTTTTCCTTTATATCCTTAATCGCATTTTCAACTAGACGACTTACAATTTCAATACCTGGTCATTCTCTGTTGGATCTATTCGAAGAAGTCTTTCTCCCTCCCCCCCTCTCTCTCTCTCTCTCTCTCTTTCACTTCTATGCATCCCTCTCATTTTTACATTTCAAAGCATCTTTTGATCATTCTTGAGGACAAGTGCACCGCTATTGATTCGTACACATCATTTATTGTTCTGAAATACAGAATATTTCATTCCTCTGATCCTCACGTCGTAAGATTTTTGTAATCTCTTACTTTCCGTTTCTCTCCGTGTTACTTGTACCTAACGACTGGCTTCTCTTCAAGTTATTTGATATTGCTTTTTGCTTCCGCTTTCTTTTATTCTTTCCAGACCTCTCTCTTAGTTCCAGGCTTTATCTAGTGTACTATTCCACACTGAATCACCTCCTATCATGCTGGAACCGTGCTGCAACTATTGATATTGCATGCAGCTTACAGCATATTATCGTGCAGATATTTATTAGAATTGCTGTTTGCCTTCACAGTGACTTGTAAAATCCTCGTTTCTCATGAGCTGAATTTTATTCATTGTTACTTGTCACTTGAACGAGTTGTCTTTTCGATGGCTTGTGACGTATGCCTCTCACCAATAGTCTTAATTATTTAACTAACAGCTTGCTGGGAGTCACCTGGATCTGTTGTAGTTTGTACAGCAACCAGAAGTAGATGGCTGGAATGATATTACCCACGTATTGCAAAACAAGAGGACGTTTCCATCACACAGAGTTATAAAGATTAGCCAGGAAACTGTGTGAAGGGGCTTCATCATCGTCAGGATAATTTGCGCAATGGTGTGCTGTATTTGTCAGGATATGGGGTTGAGAACCACAACATTAGTGTTTGTTCATCATCCTAATATATGGAGCTTGTACACGAATTTTAACATTTCAAGGAGACCTTTAACAAAAATATGGCAATAGTAATAGGAACAATAATTGTAAGATAAATAATTTCACTTATCTGAAACCTAACAAATACCCTGAGAGATTAATAAGCTTCGTATTAGAAACATTGATTCAAACCTGGCTCAGTTTCATACATTAATGAAATTTCAGCTGAAGCCAGTTGAAACCACACCAGAGAGGGAGAGAGAGAGAGAGAGAGAGAGAGAGAGAGAGAGAGAGAGAGAGATAGAGATTGAGAGTATGAGAGAGAAACGTATATGGAAGGATAAAGAGAAAGAGAGGAAGAGATATATAGAGAGATACAGACATAAAAAGCAGAAAAAGATATGTATGTATGTGCGTCATTATTCGGTTTATTTCAAGATTTCTTGCCAATAGAGAAAGAACCGGTTTCTAACCTAGATCCAAAGTTCTTTCATTGGAATTTCAACATCAGCAACAAGGTATATCTGTCTGTCTGTCTGTATGTATGTATGTATGTATGTAAGTTTGTATGTATGTATGTATGTATAGTATTCTTTTGTTCCTTTATGTTTCAGTCATTTTGACTGCAGCCATACTGGAGCACCACTTTAAGGGGTTCTTGTCGAACAAATCGACCCCAGGAGTTATTCTTTATAAGCCTAGTACTTATTCTATCAAAATCTTTTGCTAAACCGCTACGTTGCGTTACGGGGACATAACACACTAACATCGGTTGTCAAGCGATGGTGGGGAGACAAACATATACACAAACGCATATATATATATATATATATATATATATATATATATATATATATATATATATATATACACATACACACATACGATGGGCCTCTTTCAGTTTCCGTCTACCAAATTCACTCACAAGGCTTTGGTCAGCCTGAGGCTTTAGTAGAAGTCATTTGCACAAGGTGTCACGCAGTGGAACTGAACCGGGAACCATATGGTTGGGAAGCAAGCTTCTTACTATACAGCCACGCCTGCGCCTATATCAGGGACGTGCTGCCTGGGAAGGCAAGGTAGGCAGTGCCTAGCTTGAATAAAATAGATTGATAGTAATATTTTCCTTTTATGGCAAAATATGCACCTAGTTCAATAAAATTATGAAGGTTACTCTGACTACTATGCATAAAATACAAAATATATATTTTTTTGTAGATTAGGTAGGCACAATTTGCCCCTACCTTTCAATCTCAGTATTAAATCTACGCGTACATTCCTACAACAACGTTTTCTTTACGCGCTATAAAGGCAGAACTAAATCGCGCACTTATGTTCCGCTTATTTTTTTTCTGTGTTTTACTACATAAACGTCACCAACCGCCTACCCTAAGTAATTACTTATGGTACGTGCCTAGCCTATATATACATAGTATATATATTGGGTTGGCAAGACAGTAATTTCGTTTTTCGCAAATAGATAGAATTACGATATTTTTGAATGAATTTGTCAATCTTATGATTTTTTTCCTTTTGACATTTGATAGCCGTTACTTTTAGCGGCTTTTAGTTAATTTTAGTTACTTTTACTAGAAGCAAATTGTGCGTAATTTCGTTTATAGCTGTTAGTTCAGTGTCAATTTTAACATGGAATGCAGCAACGAACATTTTCGCCATATTTTGCTTTTTTATTTCCGTAAAGGTAAGAAAGCTGCCGTGGCTCACAAAGAGATATGTGAAATCTATGGTATTGATTGCTCAACAGAATGCACTTACCAGAAATCAAATCAAATCACAATTAAATGGAAATTGCAGTTGTGGCTGTTACCAGTGCTGGTGGCACACAATAAGCACCATTCATGCATAGGTCACTGTCAGAGCCACCTGACTGGTTCTCGTTACTGGTAGTATGTAAAAAGCACTATCCGAACATGGTCGATGCCAGCCCCCACCACCCCGACTAGCTCCCGTGCCAGTGGCACATAAAAAGCACCCGCTACACTCTCGGAATGGTTGGCGTTAGGAAGGGCATCCAGCTGTAGAAACTCTGTCAGATCAGATTGGAGCCTGGTGCAGCCATCTAGCTTGCCAGTCCCCAGTCAAACCGTCCAACCCACGCCAGCATGAAAAACGGATGTTAAACGATGATGATGATGGTGATGATGTTTACATCTGCCTTTCTATTGAGACTTCTCCCCTCCACATTTTAAAGAGGTCTTAGGTTAATAGGTCACAGAGTCTGATGATACACCATAAAGTTAAGCCTTTTATGGCCGGGTGACTCAGGGTAACCTCATAAACCAACATTCACCAGGAAAAAATATAGACTGCTCTATATTTTAGAGTGTGCTTCTCCAGATTTATGCTTCTTCTGTATGTATGTATGTATGTATGTATGTATGTATATATATATATATATATATATATATATATATATATATATATATATATATATATATAGATAGATAGATAGATAGATAGATAGATAGATAGATAGATAGATAGATAGATAGATATACAGGGCAGGGAATCGTCAATTAGTAATAAAATTAATAATTAACAATTTTGCCGGGTAGCTCAGTATGAAAAAACCTTATCGGTAAAACCATTTATAATCATAAATATATAGGGATTAGCAGTATCCTGCTTCTCCAACATACTGAGAATTCAGAAATAGCAGCCAAAGAACTACTGATTCTAAAACTACAAATTTTTCTCTAATTGATAGCAATATCTATGGTACACACAGAACAAAAAACAGAAGAGAAGAGTAAAAAAATAACCTGCCTTTAGTTAATTTAGTACGACGTTTCACGGTTAAGAGTATGAATTACCCCATTCCGATCTTCAGCTAAATATTCTAATAAATTTGCTAATGTCTAAATAACTCACGTTAATTTTGACCATGCGACATATCAAGACCACGTGAGGCAGACATTAAGAAATTTATCGGCCAGTGAGTTTAAAATCTCTCACCCTAATGAATTCAATTCAGTGTGTATCATAAAGAGTCCCGCATAGAAAAAAGTCCCGTACGACTTGTTGCGGTTTAGCTATCCACCTTAGAGGTATTACTAAAATATAGATATACAGGGCAGGGAATCGTCAATTAGTAATACAATTAATAATTAACAATTTTGCCGGGTAGCTCAGTATGAAAAAACCTTATCGGTAAAACCATTTATATATATATATATATATATATATATATATATATATATATATATACATATATATATATATATATATATATATATATATATATAAAGTGTAGTATATTGCCACTTAAGTGTGGCTGACCCCTAGGGGTGGATGTTACTGTTGCTTTTAGCCCCAGGAGGACATCTCCTCCAGCTGGCTTATCGACACACGACTGTGTCCTGTTTGCCAAGGGAGTTTGCCAACTCCCTTGGCAAACAGGACACAGTCGTGTGTCGATAAGCCAGCTGGAGGAGATGTCCTCCTGGGGCTAAAAGCAACAGTAACATCCACCCCTAGGGGTCAGCCACACTTAAGTGGCAATATACTACACTTTATCGTGCAGTTACTGTTAATACTTCATATAGAGAATTAACATTGCTTATATATATATATATATATATATATATATATATATATATATATATATATATATATATATATATATATATATATATATATGTATGTATGTATGTATGTATGTATGTATGTATGTATATATATATATATATATATATATATATATATATATATATATATATATATATATATATATCTGTGGAGGTGCAATGGCCCAGTGGTTAGGGCAGCGGTTTCGTGGTCATAGGATCGCGGTTTCGATTCCCAGACCGGGCGTTGTGAGTGTTTATTGAGCTAAAACACCTAAAGCTCCACAAGGCTCCGGCAGGGGATGGTGGCGAACCCTGCTGTACTCTTCCACCACAACTTTCTCTCACTCTTACTTCCTGTTTCGGCTGTGCCTGTAATTCAAAGGGTCAGCCTTGTCACACTGTGTCATGCTGAATATCCCCGAAAGCTACGTTAGGGGTACACATGTCTGTGGAGTGCTCAGCCACTTGCACGTTAATTTCATGAGGAGGCTGTTCCGTTGATCGGATCAACTGGAACCCTTGACGTCATAAGCGACGGAGTGCCAACAACAAATATGTATATATATATATATATATATATATATATATATATATATATATATATATATATATATATATATATATATATATATATATATATATACACATACATACATATACGTAAATATACACACACATGCACACATATACATATATATTGCAAGTGAGAGAAAGAGGTGGGTAAGAGGGCAGGAAAGGTACACTAATGAGTCCCTGGAGATAATGAGACACTGTAACCATGAAAATAAAAAAAAAAATGATAGAGGAAGATAACATCAGAGAACACTTACTACTACAATCTGATTAAATTACTAGAAGCAGATAATTTATGCTATATAGACTGGCTTGTTATGAGAAACATATATTACATGAATGTATATCATATAACATACACCATTTCAAGTAGACAATAACAGATAGAATAGACATCAGCCTTGTACACTCTTCAAATTTACTTACTGAGTAACTATTTATATAGATGTGTATATTGACTGTCTATGTAGAATACATATATAAAAATGCTTTTGAGCAAACATTGTAAAAGATGAACTTAATGTTTCATTTGGAAGTGTTAGCACTTGGAGAGCGTAAATATCAATGTGTCTACATGATTTGTGAGCAAAGAATGTATTTACCATTATTGAAAATATTACTAGAATTATGAAATTACCTGATATAGATTTAGAAATTATATTTCTTTGTTTTCTTTTTTGTAATTGCTTTTCTTTTCTTTTGTTATTTTTTAAACTTTTATCATTGATCTCCTGTGATATATATGAGCATGTATGTATGTATATATGTGTGAAGTTTTACTTGCGAACAGCAGTCAATAAGAATATATGCATATTTTGGCATATATTAAATAGGGTGGTATTTTTACAGTTAGATCATTATCGACGTCGTCATCATCTCAAAATCATTATCCTCATCATCATCGTCATCATCATAATCATCATCATCATCATCATTCTCATCTTCATCATCATCATCTTCATCATCATCAACATCATCATTTATACCATCCATATCCTTGTGTTCACTCTTGAATTGTAGCTCGGTCAATCAAAGTTTGATGCTGTAAATCAAATTGAAACTACCATACTAAATTCTGGGGCTTGTTTCATAGATCTAGTATATTTGAATTAGATTAACTTCACTATGGAAGCTGAGGTGTCATGACAATCTATACAAATATTGACAATTTCTTGAACTATATGACTGAGACAATCATGTAACATGGCCCAAGAACTGTTTTCTATGGTAGATATTTTTCCCCCCTATTGATTATGAGTTGGTCTGGTTGTGAGTAGATACTAAATACTATTCAAGGTCGGTGACCTTAGGTTGCATTCTCAGCCTCAATACTACCCCACCACACAAACACACACACCCATTTGAGGTATTATTGTTATGCAAGGTACTTGGTGTCCCTGTCAGTCCTGGTGCCATGTAAAAAGCACTAGTGCTGGTATACAGTAAAGAGCTCTGATGACAGTGTGACATAAAATACACTGGTGATGGTGGTATGTAAATAGCACCCAGTACATTCTGTACACTGGGTGGCATTAGGAAGGGCCACCATCCAAAACAGACTATGAAATTGGTCCAGCTCCTAGCTTTGCAACTCATGTCAAACCGTCCAACCCATGCCAGCATGGAAAACGAATGTTAAATGGTGATGATGAATTTACAGATCGCCACTCTGTTATCCTGCCTAGGTGTAATGCTAGCCTTGGTTCTGGCTACAAACCCACAGCATCCTAACAGCACAGGGAACACAATGAAATGATTAAAAAATTCACCAGACTTTTAAAAAAATAAATGCTAGGATCAATTTGTTCAACTAAATCCTTCAGAGTGGTGCCCCAGCCTGGCCACAGTTCAATGACTAAAAGAAGTAAAACAAAAGATAAACATAAACTTACCTACAGTTGATTAACATCTAATTTTTTCACACACACATGCACATATGCATGTACCCACACGTGCACACAAACTTTCATGCATGTGCATACAAGTGCATGCAGCCAAATGTATACACACATGCATGCACCCACATGCACGTACAAACATGCTTGTACACACATGCATGTACCCACACGTGCACACAAACATGCACACATACACACACACCCATGCATGTACACAATGCATATACACACATGCATGTACCCACATGTGCACACACACATGCATGCACACACACACACATGCATGTGCACACATATATATGAACACATGCATGTACACAGGTGCATGCACCCAAATGTATGCACACACACATATGCATGCATTCACAACACATGCATGTACACACATGCTTGTATGCACATGCATGTACACACATGCATATACACACATACATGCACCCAAATGTATGCACACACACATGCATGTACACACATGCATGTATCCACATGCACACATGATTATATACGCACATGCATATACATATTTGCATGTACCCATATATACACACACACACACATTTGAGTTCTGTATCTGCAAGATTGTGAATTCTGTATTTTGCATATCACCACATTTCCACTTTGAGCTTAAAGTACTATAAACTGTTTGACATTATTTGATTCTTGTCTGTAATTTTATTCAATCAGGAACCTCTTCTATCAAATATTACAAGTTACTGGAACCTGTTGAGATTCATATAAACAATCATAGAATTTTCTCTTCCATTTCAAATACAATTGTTACCATGAATAAAACATGCATTCCAAACATGCAGGTTTTAGAGTTAAATATTTACATTTCTACAATAGAAACAATAATATCCTAGCTGATTCTTCACTCAGCAGCTTTCTTACATAACCATCATCATCATAATCATCATCATCATCATCATCATTATCATCATCATCATCATCGTTTAACGTCCGCTTTCCATACTGGCATTATTTCCTTGACCATCAAAATTTCTACAAGTGAAATAGGTTGTTCTTAGAAACGAAGAAATTCCTGGTTGTAAGAAATTCCTAGCAACATGAATCTCCAAACAATAGAGTTTCCTTGCAATAAGAGGTTCCTGACCCAAAATGATTATTTCTAGCAAGAAGAAATTCTTAGCAATAAGTGGTCTGTGACAATAAAGAGATAAAGAGATTCCCAACTATAAGATGTTTCTAGTGTGAAGATATGCCAATCAATAAAAGAAATGACTGATGGAATTTCTAAAGACATCAAGACATGAATATGAAAATAATATTTTAGAGTTTACTAAATTATTCATCTTTGGTTTACATATGTATATTTTATTATTATTATTATATATATATATATATATATATATATATAAATATACTTGGAACGTCGAGTTAGAATAGAGGCAGCTGATGAAGGAATAATTCCAAGTGGCTATCTGTTTTCCTGTGTTCGTTCCGTTGTCTGTAGTTCATTGTTCTAACATCCTGTACCCTGATATGCATCTATATACACATGTAGATGTAAGTATGTACATATATGTGTGTATACATTCATATATATTCTTTGTAGTATTATATATAAATATATATATATATAAATAAGGATAAGATCGTTATTTAAAATACCGATCATATCAAGTGGCCAGCATGGGAATAAAAACCTCATAGGTAATAATTATTATTAAAATTATAATTAACGGTATCTAAAAGATACCATCATGCTAGATATAGCAGCCAAAACTTGACTCTAAGACCACATTAAATGATCATACAGCACCAGGAGAGAAGACAAAGAGATAAAATAAACTAGCAAAAACTTATGAAGGCAAAGCATTTCTTATGCAAAGCCAGAAATCCGGGATCTGGAATTATCCAATAATTTTTAGCTAGTTTATTTTGTCTCTTTGTCTTCTCTCCTGGTGTTGTATGGACATTTAATGAGGTTTTATAGTCAAATTTTGGCTGCTATATCTAGCATGTTGGTGTCTTTTAGATACCCTTAATTATAATTTTATATATATATATATATATATATATATATATATATATATATATATATATATATATGTTTATGGGTTTGTGTTGCAAGATTCTTGATGTGAAATTGAGTGTTGAAACAGATATTGTTGTATTTGGGATGGTTATTTATTTATTTATTTTTTTTGCGAAATAAACACCTGCACTATATACTCGTTCTTCACTTGTTTATTACTGTTCTAAGTCTAACTCATGTCCATTGTCCAGAAATCTTTCATCACACATCTGTGACATGTTAAGCAGCACTTTCTGTCTCCATGTTTGCTCTTGCTCCACTTATTTCATTCTCTTTCAGAATGAAATAAGTTGTATTGAAACATATGTAGAATTTATTAAATAACTATCTAACCATACTCATTCTTGACTTTATTCGATTTTATTTTCATACATGATGAATGCCTAAACCTAGACTTGGAAGTATAACGTAATACTACTGGGTATTTGGTAATTCTAAGGGTGAACTAACTCTACTTTTACTCTAGTACATTCCTAATGGAATAGACCTTAAATATATATATATATATATATATATATATATATATATATATATAGATATATATATGGTAGTGTGTGTGTGTGTGTGTATATACATATATATATATGTATATATATATATATATATATATATATATATATATATATATATATATATATATATATATATATATATATATATGGGAGAATATACGAAAAAACAACAACAGACGAGGACAGGTGGTGTAAATAACAAAAGGATGTATTAGTATGACGCTCGGGAATACGGAAAGTCTTTGACGTTTCGAGCTACGCTCTTCAACAGAAAGAATACGGAGACAAGGAGAAAAACACGGAGAAAAAAAATTGAATAGTGTTCAGTCAACGGTCAATCATAATAATGGCTGATCATAACAATGACTGACCGGAAGTTAGAAATTCTTTTTTCAGGAGAGCTAAGAAAAGGGGGAGATAACAAACGGTGATCGAAGAACGAGGGGCTGTGTGTGGGAGATAGAATGATGGTGATCTTGACGTATGTAGTGTGAAAATGGGGAAGGGAGAAAGGAGTTGGTCAGTTGTAGTGTGTGCGTGGTGTGATGCGAGGGTATTGGTGTGGTGTGATGTGAGGGTTTTGGGAGGTGGGGAAGGCATGGGTGGAGTGTGGGTTAGGCTGAGGGTGGGGTAGAGGTAGGGGTCTGTGGGTAGGGTGGGGTATGTGGGTAGGGGTGGGTGTAAGGAATTGGATGGGATGGAGTGGGAAGGTAGAGTAGGAGTGTGTTGGGGTGTGGTGGGATGAGCTTATGAGGGGGTGTTGACAATGAAGGGGGAAGGAGAAGGTGGATGTAAGAGAGGGGGAAGATGGGTATGGGAGGGGAGAGAAAGAGAGGAGAGAGGGTGGGTATAAGAGAGGAAAGGTGGATTGAGAGAGGGGGAAGGTGGGTATGGGGGGAAAGAGGGGGAAGGTGGGGGGGAGAAAGAGGGGGAAGGTGGGTATGGGGGGAAAGAGAGGAAGAGAAAGAGAGTGAGAGAGAGGGAAGAGGGGTATGGGGGGAGAAAGAGAGGAAGAGAAAGAGAGTGAGAGAAAAGAGAGTGAGAGAAAAGAGAGTGAGAGAGAGGGAAAGAGAGAAGAGAGTGAGAGAGTAAGGGTGAGAGAGTAAGGGTGAGAGAGTAAGAGAGTAAGGGTGCCTCAGTGTGAAAAGTATCAACATGGAGCAAAAATTCAGAAGTGAATATTTATATAGATATTATTATTGTTATTATTATTGATGGCAATAAAAATAATTGATAATAAAAACAATAATAACATAAGTGGTTGCAGGCCTAAATTAGCAATATATAGTCATATAATTAAAATTTGTATCATAAGGGCACACGAATGCAGGCAGGTATATTCGTGTACCCTTATGATATGAATTTTAATTATATGCCTAATATGTTGCTAATTTACACCTGCAACCACTTTTATTATTATTGCTGTTATTATCAATTATTTATATTGTCCTCAATAATAATAACAATAATAATATCTATATAAATATTCACTCCTGAATACTGGTATAATATATTTATGTATATATATATATATGTATCTATATATATATATATATATATATATATATATATATATATATATATATATATATATATATATATATATATATATATATATGTATATAAAATCAAAATAAGCAGCAAGGATATTCAAAGTTAATGTGAGCATTACATTAAGTGTAAAATGCAGAGCAATCTTCCTATATATATATATATATATATGTATATATATAGGAAATAGTGGCATAACAAGGTACCAATTTTTGCTGGAAATAGCAGTCAATAACTGTTTGACACTAGGTAAAGCTTCACTGAATGTATTGGCTGAGTGTACAAGCATTGCTATATTGAATTCTAGCGGATATTTTAAATTTGGTCTTTTCAATAGACCTAACTGAAGAGGACCAATCAGTTTTACAATAACAAACATGTTCTGTTAAATCCAAAACTTGAGTACTACATTGTCCATTTTTCTGGCGTTCTTCCTAGAGGTAAGATGAAATTTTTTTATGTTCACCGCCTGCACACATCTTTGCCTCTATACATTCAGTGAAGCTTTACCTAGTGTCAAACAGTTATTGACTGCCATTTCCAGCAAAAATTGGTACCTTGTTCTGCCACTATTTCCTATTTATAATTCTACCTTTACAGTACTTTATTTCACTGGAAAATAATACTATTGTATTGTAATAGTATTTATAATTTTTATTTATCTATCTGTCTATCTATCTATCTATCTATCTGTATATATATATATATATATATATATATATATATATATATATATAAATATGCATGTATGTATGTATGCATGCATGTATACACACACATACATATATGTATATATATGAGAAAGAATAAGAAAGAATGAGAGAGAGAGATGGAAATACAGATGCGTGTGCATGTGGATGTTGACAATTGGTGAAAATACCTCATCACTTAGCATGAAACCAACAGCTTGTAACCTGCTGTCACTTGTACTTCATCACATAATGCCCACAAATGTAATTCATAACAACCATGTCCACTTAGTGGTACACAGTTACTACAGATGTTATAACACAGTTTTGTAAATAGCAGAAGAACTATGGATCTAATAAATAATTCATTGGTTTGGTGTTCTAAGTTCCTCCCTTCTCTTGGGAAAATCTATGTGTGATAGACTAATGTTTGCTGTAACAAAAGATTTATTTTTCTCATTCATGTAATGCTGCAGAAACCAAGAGATAATCCCTGTGAACATTTGCGATTTAGAAAAGTAATAGCTTTTCGTATATGTATGTTTATCTTCGGGATTTATTGAGGTTCTATGATGCAAAATTCAAGCCAACTACTAATAGAGCGATGAGGTTTTTGTGTAAGTCAAGGCAATTTGTGTGGGCTAGTGGTTGAAGTGTTTTCATGATCATAAGCACTTGTGTTCAATTCCTGTACAAGTCATTGTACTGTGTCTGTGATCAAGGTACTTCATTTCACATAGATCCAGTCTACTAAAGAGAAATTTTGTGCAGCTGTAACATCCTATATTCTACACTGAGTCAAGAGCTGGGAGGGCTGAGTACTACATCTACTCATCAATATAAAAGGCACCTTTAACAATTAGCAAATGCATGATACATGCTACCAGGTCATACTCACTTGTAATAATGTCTACGGGTAAATGTATATATATATATAACAAATGAAGGTTTATGTGTGAATATGATAAGTTTATATTGATT
Organism: Octopus bimaculoides; assembly: GCF_046866305.1. Taxonomy (NCBI): domain Eukaryota; kingdom Metazoa; phylum Mollusca; class Cephalopoda; order Octopoda; family Octopodidae; genus Octopus; species Octopus bimaculoides. Next base: position 133,997,406 of record NC_142929.1, read on the forward strand.
TCAAATTTCGGCACAAGGCCAGCAATTTCAGAGGAGGGGTTAAGTTGATTACATCAATCCCAGTATTCAACTGGTACTTATTTTATTTGTCCTGAAAGGGTGAATAGCAAAATCAATTTCAGCTGAATTCGAACACAGCCCATAAAGCTGGACAAAATGTCGCTAAGAATTTTGTCCGGCTTGCTAATGATTCTGCCTGCTCACCACCTTAAACAATTTGTCTTTATTAGTATATGAGTGTATATGTTTGATTAATCATTGTGTATCTGTGTATTATATGTACACGTATGTGTATGTATGTGTTTATTCCAGGAAACTCAAATGGAGAATCTGTAGAATATTCTACAAATTTTCATTGTGTCCCCAGTTGGTTGGATTTAGGGCACATGAATCAGTTTATTTTGTTTTCTCTTGACTAAGCCCCAACACTTTGAGAGGTTTTTATGCAAATACATTGTTATAAAGCATAGTCCAGTGCATCTAAGACAACAAATACAACTGAAAGTTTATATCCTGCAAAACTTAAGTGCTGTTCCTTCTTCATTAGTTCACTGTAGGTATTCTATTGGGTTGTCCGGAAAGTTCGTGCCGATTTTTAAAGGAAAGGAAAAGGTCAATAAATACTTGCTATTACATTTTTAATCAACCAAATATGAACCATTTTGTTACACAATGCATCTCCATCTTTCCTTTAACTTGAAAATACCCACTTCCCAGAACTGAGGTGGTTTCAAGGCAAATAAGTCGAAAGGTAAGCTACTATAAATCAGCATGAACTTTCCAGACAACCCAATACTTTTCAACAAAATATTTGTATTTGTTACATCACTGACCTCCATAACTGTGCATGACATTGTACCCTGTTCTGTAGAATAATATTGGATCTCTTGTGTTTGCATGGAATTGCTGTTTTTATTGGTATGTTCCTTGAGAATTGCTTATTTTTAAAAGTGCGGACAAATTCTGATTCTTGTGTACCTCTGGGTATAGGTATGACTGTCAGGAGGATCTTTCTTGCACATGTATGTATGTATACATTTGTTTGTGTATGTATGTATCTCTCTCTATCTGCATGTACACATACACACAGACACAGACACACACACACACACACACACATATATATATATATATACATACATACGTGCATGTATACATACATATATGTAGTGAACACTTCTATCGCCATTATATACAAACAAATCATCTTCTCTCACTATAAATATTGAAACACGCGAGCGTAGTAGAAAACATCTCTTTCCCTGTCATCACCTGACTGATTATTATTTGAAGCGGCAACTGCCTCGTACCGTTCCCGCCAGAACGCAAATCGACCAATCACAGCCCCAAATAAGGTCACGTGATAGTGTTTTTCTTATGCTTTTCTGGAGCCCCTATTTTACTATAAATAGACTAAATTATACCCGCCAAATCGTCGCGCCCCAGATCGCCTAGATCTAGCCGTCGGCCACACACGCATAACACAGCAGCAACCAGTTTCCAGCGACGACATCAACACCATCGTACATCTACGAACTACAAGCATCGACCCCGACGTCGCCAGCAGCAACACGACACTACGACTACCAGCATCGCCGCCAGCGTCAACATGACACTACGACTACCAGCGTCCCCAACAACGTCAACATGACTCTACACGTACACTAGCTACCAACAGCTAACCAAACTACCGCAGAACTTCTCTCTTCGATCCTGTTTGTGCGATTCACCTTCGCCACGAAATAACAGCCAAAAACCCAGCCTGCGAAGAACATCTGTATTCAAGAACCCGGCTTGACATGGAAGCCACAACATCACAACTAGTGATCGCTCTGCCCCACACGCCTTAACTTCTTATACAGACACTTACCACTGTGTACTCTAAGAACTGGTATCTTAAATCCTTATACGTGTTACTGACTCTATTCAATACTGTGTATCTCTCGCACCCACATACATGTATTACTCGCACACACACTTTTGTTTACATGACGGCAAGTCTCATATTGTGTTTTATTATGTTGCATTCACTCACACACAGACATACAATTTAATGCTACAATAAATCTTACTGTTATTCATCTCATACGGTTGTGTTCCTATCGTCTTCCTTACT